>NW_027526430.1:0-44962 GCF_048455015.1 Haemaphysalis longicornis | reverse complement strand
GTGCGACAAGCTGTTGATTCATTCACGGGTTCGTTCATTTTCACGACACATGCACATCTTTTATTTTGTTAAAGTACTCAATTCATTAGAACTTTAATATTGACGGGTCGCGACTTTAAAATGTACCTTTGTAGCTGCCCCCAATGTACCTCTCTCTCTCTCTTTTTTCTAGGTCTATTCTTCCCCATTACCCAGTTCGTTCCCGCCCCATGCCGAGGCAAATTTACAGCTGCTGGCCTACTTTTTCTGTTTCTGAACGACGCTTGTTGTCAATACACACACAGGCTTACTCTAATATTATATATATATATATATATTGAGTAGTCACAGCGAAATCATATTTATTCTAACGTTGCGACCGGGAACCGATCTTTGAAAAAGACTGGTGCCCGGTCGAAACGTGAGAATAAATGTTGTTTTTCACTGTTACTACTCAATCATATAGTTAACATTACACCCAGCTATATATACAGGGTGTCCCAGCTATCATGCACCAAGATTTAAAAAAAGAGAAATTGCGTAACTCGAAGAAAACCTAGTGCATAATGTTTGCAGTACTGTGAAGAAGCGGAGAGTAATTTTTTCGTTAATGAGACTCAATTAATTAATTGTAATTAATTATCTAACTCGAGAAATACTGTCCTAATCACTAAAGTGTCAATGAGGCACTTGTAGGTAACCACGAGGGGCATCTAACTGCGCTATTTTCAGCGACGAACTAATTGCGTACTCATTTATTCTGACTGGTAAAGGAAACCCGCGAAATATGAAAAATACCACGTGACGACGCTTACGTGCGCATTGTAAAGCAGCGTCCCCAAACAAAGCTGATTGAAAGCAACTGCGTCGCGTGTTACCCGCCCGAAGAGACACCAAATCACGCTGATAATAGCATGCATGGAAGGAGCAGCGACAGCAAGATTCGCGGTACGCGTGTGCAGATAAGGAACAAACTCGGTCGCGATTTCTTCTTTTTTCTTTTGTTTATTTCATCCTGGCTAACTCGGAGGCAGCCTGTTTGAGGGCGTTGCTTTACGGTGCGCGCGGAGGCGCCGTCACGTGGTATTTTTCATATTTCGCGGGTTTCCTTTATCAGTCAGAATAAATGAGTACGCAATTAGTTCGTCGCTGAAAATACCGCAGTTAGATGCCCCTCGTGGTTACCTACAAGTGCCTCATTGACACTTTAGTGATTAGGACAGTATTTCTCGAGTTAGATAATTAATTACAATTAATTAATTAGGTTTCATTAAAGAAAAAAATACTGTCCGCTTCTTCACAGTACTGCAAACATTATGCAGCTGGTTTCTTTTGAGTTACGCCTTTACCTTTTTTTTAAATCTTGGTGCATGATAGCTGGGACACCCTGTATATATATATATATATATATATATATATATATATATATATACATACACACACATACATATATATACAGAGAGAGAGAGAGAGAGAGAGAGAGAGAGAGAGAGAGAGAGAGAGAGAGAGAGAGAGAGAGAGAGAGAGAGAGATACCACGAAGAGAAAAACTTGAGTCATGCAACAGAACATAGCGACGCGACCCTGGAAGCCAGCGCTCCCGACAGCAACGTTTTGTTACGCATATCGTAAAACTGCGTCGTGATCGTTTGGGAGAACGCAGATTCCAGCGCTGCTGCATCATCTTCTCTCATGTGTCGAAGGAAAGGAAGAGAAACGAAAGAGGAAAGAACTGGGCACGCTCGCCAGCACGATGGTGGGAGCCCGTAAGAAAAACTAAAAGGTTGTTAGTTAAACGCCGCACACTCAGCGCTCCTCTGGATGACCCCGCTTTGCTTCGGTGCGTCAACATCCCCCATTTAAACTTGCTGCACTTCTCCAAGTTTCCCAAGTGCCACTACCCCCCCCCCCCCCCCCGAAATACAGAAACAAAAGCTGTGGAGTGAAAACTAGTAAAAGTTAAAGTTCACAACTTCTCGAATGAGAATGCTGGCAACACTTCGACGCTGTTATAGACTAACTAAAGAGCAGCTGTTTCGTCGCAAGTTCTCGGCCGTGGGTCGTAATTTGCCTTTTTTGTTTGTTTGTTTACAACGCCCTGGAAGCCGCTGTATCTACCAGAAGAAGTAGTAGCGCCACTTTATTTAAGATTGAGGTTCAGGGTAGGGAGGGTGGCGGAAGCCCAAAGGGCGCCTGCGACGTCCAGGGCTCTGGCCGTGAAGGCACGCGACACTACGCTGATTATCAACGTTACCACTGCTAACTTTCCCCGTGCCTCGATCCTGCGAAGGCCGCTCACGTCTTTTCAGCCGGCGGTTCCCAGACGTTGGCCCAGACGGGAGGTTTCCACGCGGCGCCTCGGAAAAAAACTTCCGCGCCAAATTTACTCCCGCACGCGGGCGGCGGCGCGCGCGAGAGAGGGGAGCCCCCTGTAATCGGATGCCGGCCACTACTATCTCGCCGGAGAATTCGCGACGCGCGACGAGACGATGGCCAGATGCGATACTGCAGCCGTTCGGTGCATATCAGCGTTGGAAGCAAAGAGTGGAGTAAAAAAAAAAGCTCTATTTTGCCCAGTATCGGGTCAAGGAAAGAATAAGAGTGGGCGCACATTTTGATCGTATGACGGTCTGGAGAAGGTGACCCGTAATTTTATCGCAAAACGGCAATGATTCAGCGGGAAAATCGTGAGGGGTTGTGACGGCCATATCACTCCTCACTAACGTCGTTCTCCCTTTCTCCTTGAGTGGGTACTCAACCCCCTCTCCTTAACGAGGTACAAAATGGCATGTTCCTAAGGTGGCGATAGAGGAGAATTGGTAAGCTGTTTTTCTATTCCTGTCTACACGGAAGACGACTTCGTCACAAAACTTTCCGGCGGACGCACCTACAACGGCTTCGCTTTAATAATAAATAAGTAAATAATAAAGCACACGTGGTATTTTTCATATTTCGCGGGGCTTCTTTATTAGTTGAGATAAATGAGTACGCAATTAGTTGGTCTCTAAAAGTGCCTCATTGGCACATTCATGATTAGGATAGTACTTCCCCAGTGGGTTATTAATTCCAGTTAATTGAATCTCATTAACGAAAAAAAAAATACTGGCCACTACTCTACTGTACTGGAAGCATTATGCCCTGTGTCTTATTCGAGTAACACCATTACTCTTTTTTAAAAACCTTGGTACATTATAGCTGGGTACTTCTACTCCCAAAAGCTATTTGCAGGCCTCCGGAACTCCATGGTCTCTCAATGTTTCCATTACTGCCACCCGGTGGTTTATGTAGAATCAAACCATTTTTTTTTTCGTTATCTACAAAGGCCATGCACAGAGACAGAAGCCGTAGCGTCGTACATCGTTCATCGACAACCCGAAAGTCCATTTGTGGGTGCCATGTGTGTCTGCGCATCGCACGCGCTTAATTAAGCACAAAACCAAACTACTGGATAGCCGCAAGAGCGCGTTTTGCGCTTTCTCTTGAGGTAATCCGAGGTGCTTCCTTTGCTGGGAGAACACGGTGAGAGCAAAGCCGCTAGGTATAAGGACGCTGCACCCCCATGATAAGCTCCGCTGTTTATCTGAAAGGTGCTGCCGGCAGACCACGGACGGCGCCTTATCCTTATCGAGCAAGCGCTGACGCGTGCGACCTTCCAGACGGCTCACGACCCGCCGATAACGACCACTCAAAGGCGCGGTCTTCCGGCATATTAAGCTGACGGAGCCAGTGCCGCCCTGATTACCCGGTTAACACCCGATGCGTCCAGTTTCGACCAGCGCGCGTGTGCAAAACACGCCCGACGGGCCGGAAAAAATAGATCGCCTGCGAACGTACTCTTTTTCGACGCTCAGGCGTCGGCGGGCCCGACACCATGAATTTTGCGCGCTCCGGCATTTGGTTGGCGCAGTTTCGCATTTGAATGCCACGACATTTCTTAAACCCAATTTTCGTTTTGGTTTAGGAACTGGTCTAGGATGGAAAGGAGTTCAGCTATTACGTTCACGCTGAGTATGCAGTTTGCCTTTCACCCGGCAAAAATAAGCAGTTCGCTTATCGCAGCAGTTTCGCGCGCTATGAGGGCTATACTCTAACACCGGCAAATACGACAGCGCCGCCATTATTTTAGCTCTACGTTTTGCCATCCCTCATTTAATTTCCGGAACAACATACTGACGAGCTGCGGCAACTTGAAGCGATGTTCTTTCTGTATGATAAATAATTCACTCTCGTGGAGGAGCGTACCGTTGTCGCGGGTTTTTGTGGTCACATTTTATAACGCGCACCAAAAGCGCCCATGTACAGTGCATCTCAGAGGTCATAACGCGATTGAAATGGCAAAGTGGTCACCCATTTTGATGTACAAACCAATATATTAGTAGTACTGTAACAGCTTTGCCGTCGGCGGTGATGGACAAACTGACCTCTCTTGCGTGAGGGTTGCCGCCCACACACAGTTTACGCTCTAAGAAGCGTTTCCTTCCTGAATCATAAGTTGTTCATATTGACCAGTTTAAAAAAAGGCTAGAACATGAGAAAAGAATACGCACGGAACAGCATCTGTCCCACCCGCATTCTCATCTTGTATACTTGTCTTTTTTTTTTTTTACGCTGGAAATATGCATAAGTTATCCCAGTACGAACTTGCCCAACTTTCCGCTCTAGTTAATTTTCCTGAATCACACCGAATACGATGAGAACCACCAGGTGAACGCTTCGAGGCAGGGGTGCATTAGTGCTTTTTTTACCCCTTTTTTCAGGGTGGAAAAGAACGATTGTGGATAGGAGAGAGGGGGGGGGGGGGGGGGGCGTGTTGTCAGGCGCCAACCGAAGCAACCTCGGTTAGCTTAGATGACCTTGAAATGAGCCCCCTTCAGATTGCGGGTTGCTTCGAAGAGGGCGGGCCGTGCTCGGCAAGTGTGGGTTGAATATGCAGGCTTGTAACACTTAACAACGACTGAGACAGCGGCGCCTTAGGCCACGCACCTCGCCTGGACCGATTCCAGACACTGCGTGGCTAATGACAGTGCCCTGTGGCGATGGCGAAACAGGCGAGACAACGGGCCAGGAAAATGTAGGGAGAACGCGAGAGAGAGAAAGTGAGAGAGCTGAGCTGCAGTACACGGAGTTGGGGGAATGTCGCAGGCACAAAATTGCAGTTGTGACCGATAACACAATACCTGCGCTGTGAAAACACTGGGAGGAAGACTTTTACACGGTGGCCATATCTGAGCTCTCATAACTTTATATGAGAAAGCGCCGTGGTATGTCCCTATAAAAAAAGCACCGTCTCTGGATTGCGAGATGATTGGCGTCTAGCTTTCCTTCATACCTGATACCTCCCCCCTTGAAATGCAAGTTTGTTTCAGTTCATTTGGTTTTAGGTGCCTTCCCTGGATACGTCATTGTTGACGTCACGAAACACGATGCAACAGGAGAATTGAAACTTTGGCTTTAATTGTTTTTCTCAGTGAATAAAACATCGCTTGCTGCCGGAAAAGCGAAAAAGCACCAAACCTTTCGAATAAAACAAACTTGTATTTTGTCTTCATGGCCACTTTAATACTGCATTTCCTCAATGCTAAGCGCATTTTTCTTTTCTGAACAAGTGAAAGGCGCCGCGCAAGTCCAACTTTTTGAAACATTCTCTTGGCTAAAGAGGGAATGGGAGCTTAGAAAGATCGGGGGTGTGATTAAAACGGGTAAAATATAACACAAGCCCCACCCAACTTCCTCCAAGAACATCGCAGTGACCAAAGAGGGCTACAGGTCGCCTGAAAGGTATATTTCCAAGCACGTGCCGCTCTCACTCTCTGCGAAAGGAAAAAAAAAGGGTTCGGTCGAAGTATCAGTCGGCGCTCGGGCTCCACCGGCTATCTTATCCAAACGTACGGGCAGCTAGCGTTCAAGGAACAGCGAAGTCCAGGGACAGCGAAGCTACTTTATATTGAGGCGAAGGCCAGTGCCGTCAGGGATAACGATTACGAACGCGGTTTGAAGAGGCTCCTTGCGGTTGTGAAAGGGGTAAAAGAGGTGAAGGGGTGAAAGGCGCGCAATGCCGGCGAAATGTTCATCTGTATAATGTGACAACGCACCACGTATTAGAAGACGGTCCTGTGCTCTATAGCCCCGTCTTCCAACGTCCGGCCACCATTCTCATCGTGATCATGCACCTAATAGCCCAAATCACCGCGTTAACGCAGTTCGTTACCTCAAAGAGGCCTCGGCAAGTTCAGAGTTGAGAAATATACGCAACAGGTCGCCCACGTAGAGCGCCCTTCAACGCCTTCAGTGGGCAAAGCTCATGCGTGTCAGAGGCAGGCAAGAACTACCTCAATTTCCGTCAAGGAAGTTTTGCTGCGACCATGCTGCATGGTTTGATGCGATGTATTCTGCCAATGTCATTTGATCTGCCGATACACGCAACTTCAACATGTCTCGTGATGTTTCATTTGCTAGGCCTTGAGGCTTCAGAGGTCACATGTGTGGTTCCACTGACAAAATAAAACTGGCATTGCTGCATTACCCGGGGTGCCTTTCTTTTTCCTCTGCCTCCTACATTTCTTCCTCTAAGGGAGCGAGGTGCGAACAAGAGAGAGAGAGGGGGGGGGGGGGGGGGGCACGTTTTCATTGCGTTTTCTTTACACTACGGGCAAGCACAGCCCAGAGACATTAATCATTCATGAATCGTTTACAAATAGTTTTGACAGCACGAGGACGCGGGTTCGATTCCAGGCCACGGCGGCCGCTTTTCTGATGGAGGCGAAAAGCAAAAACGCCCGTGTGTACGAGATTTCGGCGCACGTTAAAGATCCCCAGGCGGTCAAAATTAATTCGGAGCCCTCCAATACGGCGCGTCTCATCGCCTGCGTTGCGTCGGCGCGTTAAACCCTACAATTAATCAATCAATCAATCAATCAAATAGTTTTGGCAGGCACGTACAACATATCAAAGTTATCTATCCTCTAGTATAGCAAAACACAATGTATGTTTGCGTGTTCTTTAGCAAGCAACTACATAAATTATATGTACTAGTTGACAGACCGACGTTCATCTTAACATTTCCTCAGCAATCATGACTCGTACAGTCGGTCTCAGCGTTTGCTTAACCTATCAGCCCGGGCTGCCGCAGCGTCACAGTTTCACGTATTCTTTTGCAATTCAGCTGCTCATTTTCTGATTGCCGCTTTAACCTGCCAGGTTTGTCAAAATGCATACAGCTGCCGCTCTAAAGTCAACATTTTTGTGCTTGATAATGTGCAGGCAGCGGACGGTATCTGAATGCAGGTCGAGAGCTGCCAGCCAGCCGGTTGTAACCGGATGATCTGCCCGTGTTTCGACGGAAGTCTCCCATATGCCATCGATTACACACACACACACGCAAAGAGAGCGAGAGAGAGAGAGAGAGGGAGAGAGAGAGAATGTACTGATGCTTACAAAAGAAAAGGCAGGTTACCGCCAAAACAGTACTGAGGTACGACAAGTGCCGTGCATGTCCATATTGATAAACACAACCAAGGCGGGAAGCCACTAAGCAGTGCATGCAGGCTGCATTTCGGACACAACTAAGAAGACAGAATGAGGAAAGGGTGACCCTGATACATGCCTTTCCCTGTCCCGACTACTCATAACAAACAGCAACACCTTGCGATTAAGCTTTTACGATTTTTTTTTTTTTTTCATTCCGGGAACAAGGTACACAATAATTAGAGACGAGGACTTCGACAAACAAAAGCGCCATTTCATATTTCCTAGACTTCTATATTCACCCACTGCTGCCACGTCCTAGCGTGAACACGTGAAGCACGTCGATCGATCAGCGCTAAAAAAGTTTCGACTATCGCGGCTTCGCCTCCAGCGTCTTCTCCCGCCGCAGGTTTGTGACAAGCAAGTGGATACACATGCAATAATCAGCTCAAACTCGTTTCACAAGCTCACACTACACCTAAATGCGAAAGAAAGCGAGCCCGAAAAAAATCAAGAAAATTTCGCCAGCGTGCCAAGTGCCCGGTTAACTGTAGCGGCACGCTCTCGACTCCAGTCGCCGGCAGCCTGTCACGTCGAAAGAGCGCTTGTTTTTGTTCCCACTGCCGCCGACTTCCTTTCCAGAGCGATTACATTACGTGTTGCGTCAGATCGCCACGAGTGGCCCTCGTCACGGCCGCCTTCTTCAGTGTCCTAAATAACAGAGGGCAGCAATCGTCGGCAATGCCAACACAAAAGCAATAAATGATCGCTTGCGGGCCCACTCGCGTCGGGACAGCAGGCATACCTAACCACCGATGCGTCCACGAACCGGAAGAGTCGGCAGCGCGGCCTCGGGCAAAACAAAAACACTCCCACGATGTTGCGACCGTTTGGGCAACCACACGGGCTATTCACCATCCTCGCCAATAAACCGGTGGCTTCGGGAATGGACACAAACAGACTGGTGAAGGCCTGAACGCTCACTGACAAGCGCTTAAACACACGGAGCACGGCAGCTGCTGGTACGATGAGGGGCCGGGTGTCAAGCGTGTTACCTCGGCACATTGCCGAGGAGCCGCTGCTCAGCGAAGCAGGTTACCCAAGAAGACAGAAAAAGATCGAGCGCCGCGAGGTAATGGTAAACGGCCACTCACCGAAATCGATGAATTGCTTTATGGAGAGCGGCGACGGATGGAACCGGGAATATTTGTCCAACATCTTCCCGATGTCCTTGAGCAGCCGCGTCGTGATCTTCATGTCGCCCTAGGTCTACAGCAGCCGTCAAAGAACTCCACCACGGATGATTCCTCGCATTCGGAGCGAGACCTGTGCAAGCTAAGGCTCACTGCAAGCAAAGCGCCGCGGTTGTGTGTCGCCCGCGTCTGCTTGGCTCGCTTGGCAGCAGCACGGCAGATTACCAGCTGAATGCGCTGAATGCAAGCCGTCACGTGTAGCTTCTACGTCAGTGCAATGTCTTTCGCCATATCACGTAAGCGAACGTACAGGGAGGTGTGTCCACGGCCGCAGCTGGGCATTGGTCCGACGCGGCAGCTGATGCTAGGGGGGGCTCGACTTTTCTCGGGGTTGATGTTACCGATACAAAATGGCCACCACCGTCTTAAATATGTTAAATTCACAAAATAAGCCCTAAAAAGTACGCGAAGTAAAAAAATAATTAGTAATATGTTTGCAGTCTGGATTTTGACGGTCAATAACCACTTAAAGCGTGTTACTATTGTTTCAGCTTGCACAAATTCTTGATAGATGGCAGCACGTCTCAAGCCGTGGCGCCTCGTACCAACGCGCGCGATTTTTTGAAGTAGACAGCGTCTGCTTCTATCCCAGACTGTTAGGTAAATATAAAGGTAACTTTAACTGTGACTCCTCTAATGTAATATTTGTTGTCAACAATATTTGTAGGCAATATTTGTAGGCAATAATATATCGGCCGAACTGAAATGGGACGCCCTTTCGAATGCGGTTCAATAATCGCCGCTCTCATGCAAAAACTTGTCCTTATTTGCCTCTGTCAAGACGTGTTAACGGTCCCGGTTATGCATTTGAACACCTTAGAGCAAAATTTTTGGAATCCGCTTTTAAAACCCACCACGAGCGCGAGGTTCGGGAACCTTATTTGTTTAGGTCAGCGACGCTTGGTATCAATGTAAGTTACGGAAAACTAACGTGCTTATCCATCGAATAAAATGGGCGACCTCATTATTTTTGTCACTTTGTTCATTATTTCCTACGGACGATGCTATATGTACTACGTAGTGAAGTCTCACCGGAAATTGCTATACGCACTACCGATATAGCGCCATCTATGGACGCTGTCAGAAGCACTTTTTTTTTATGTTTTTACTGTTTTTACGCGGTCTCAAGCGTTCGGCCGATCGACATTGCTGCTTTTCGTCGCTTTTGACCGATCCATGGATGGATCGACCCCCGTTGCGACAAATCACGGTAATAAAGCGCAAGTCTTGAATCGTGGGCCGGGCTGATGCACACGGTTCGCGCCAGGGCCGTCAAGTTGGCGTGGCAACTTCCCCATCGCGCCGTCAACACGCCGCAGTGGTTCGAAGACGGCTTGCCCAGTCTGAAGGTAGGTATTTCTGGCCTCGTTGGTTTGTCCCGTAACGCTTGCTTTACTGATGTTGAAGTTGGAGACCCGCGTCGACCGCCGAGCTTATATTTCCGTCACCAGCCTTTCCACCCGATGCGCGAGCATGCATGCATGTCGCGTGGTTCCTTCAGCCGGCCCGAGCAACTGAACGGTGCGAACGTGTATTGGATATCTTCAGCGCGTTTCCCCTCACCTTGTTAAATGTCGTTTCATGCATTGTTACAATTGCGATAACGCATAAGGACAAGCACTTTTTTAATCAACAAGTGTGAAGCTAATAATAGGAGATGGAGGGAGTCAGTGATGATGCTTGTATCCGCTTTCTAGTGCCGTATAATTAGTGTACTGAATCTTTCTCAAGGCCAAAACATCGTTCCAGGTTGTAGTGAAAGTTGTGGAACAGACCAGGATGGCACCAATGCCTTGTTTCTCTTTGAAGCAACCTTGTATTTATGCATTGAGAACCAATTCGACCAGCTGCTGGTTCCGTATGTATTAGCATGGGCGTCTGCAGAATTTTATCTTGAGGGGGCAAATCTATTGTTTCGGGCAAGAATAGGGAGAGGGCATGGGGGAGGGTGCAGGGTGGGGGGGGGGGGGGGGAGGGGGGCAACATGTATATGTTCCCATTGTGTAGTATGATTCTAATCTTGTGCATTGCTCTTTTGACTCAGAAGTACTGGTTTTATTTGGGTGGCAGTTCCTTTTTCCTAAAAAAATGTAGTTCTTACTGTGACCAAACAGCAAAAAAAAGATCAGTTCTAAGTGAGGAGGAAAAAGGTTCACGTCAATTTATAACAAAAACTACGACAGCTTCTGCATTCGGTGTGGGTCCTGTCGGGCTAACAGATTTGCAAAAAAAATTGCACAACACTTCACACGGTGTGGTCGCATGCAGCCCTGCACCAACGGCATCTGCTCCCATTTTCTGTGACTGGCCATAAAAACTGGCTGCTTCAAAATAATAGTAAATTTCTTAGCCGCATTTACATTCAGGCAAAAAGTATTGTGCAGCCATTTAATGTAGTAATGGTTGGTATGGAAAATCGTGCTCAATAGGTTTTCACGAAAATTGGTTTCAAGAATTCAAATTGTGCCATAAGACAAAAATAACACAATGAAAAAACATAACAAAGGTCCTGGGTATTGCCATGTTTATTTTTGTGCTTTTTTTCTATCGTTTATACAAGCAACATAGCCGTATTGCTAATTGTATTGCACCTTTGGTTTTACAGGTCACCCAGAGAGGACAACTTCAATTGAAGCTGAGGATGTGGTGTAATAAAAATTTACTTCATATTGTAAAACAATAGCAGTGTTGATGTCTTCTTGAAAGTGTAAGAAACAACAGCCTTTCTTGGACCTTTTGCATGCAGACTTATTTTTGGATAACCTGAAAACAATTTAAAATAGTTAACTCGTTTCTTCTTGTCTTCTTTTTCTTTTATGGTAGGTGGTGCTTCTTTTCTTTCAGGTTGTTTTTCATGACTGATTCAGCTATTTAAGCATTCTGGAGTAGACATCTTCTCAGTACAACTGAGCTGACGTTGCCTGACGTTTATCATGCAAAGCGTCACACGTGCACCCTGCATGCTCACCATGGGCACGGACGAGTTGCAGGGTATGAATGAAGATAGCACAGAATTCTTTTATCAGCATGTAACCACCTAAGAGTCCACATACTTGAGCAAAATCATGGGCATCTTATGTGGCATAGAAATAATAGCAGTTGCCCTGCCAGTTGGAAAACATACAATTCAAACAATGCAGATGCTAATCAATATATATTTCCTTCTGCTTAGAAATGGCCTCTTTCTGTATTTTATAGTTTATAAATAACATAATGCTTGGCTGCAGCAGCTGTGATAAACTAGAAAATGTCAATAATGAAGAGATAGGCATTGCTTCCACATAATTTAGATATATATTTTTTTTTTTACAATTCGTGATGTGAAATTGCCTAGGCGAGTCTTTGGAGCTTGGTAAGAATCTGCTTCAATGCACAACGTAAACCGTGTTGGACAAACGCCACTGCTAGCATGTGACATTATGCACGTGAAAGAATGCAGGATAAAAGTTCTATACATCTTCCGGTTTCCTTTTCCTGTGTCTGCATGTTGAAAGCGCCTTTATTTGCTAAAATAAGGCTGAGTGGGAGAAGGGATGTGAAACGTTTAAAGGTCACACTGCAAAAGAATGTGCCTTAAGAGTTTCGTAAACACTATGGATTAGCTGCTTTACATCAGAAGCGTTTCTTACCAACACGTTTAGCCCCGGTGACTTTCTTGCACAGCTTGGCAGCCATGCGGAAAAGCCAACTTTAACAGCTGGAGGCAAGGTGTACGAACACATACGAGCTAAAAGCACAGGTGCGCGTTCCCCCGTTTGTGCTCAAGAGTTCCTGTAGAACATGCTTTAGTTAACTGCTGCGTAGTCAGTTAAAACTGGTGTTACGTGCGCCGCCGAAACCACATCGCGCTACACGGGGCAGCGTATTAGACCTCACTCAAGGACCTTTAGTGTTGATCGAAACATCTGGTACGCACAGTAATTTTTCGTCTTCATCGTAAATTCAACGCAGCCTTGGCTGCCGGGAATCGAACCGGAGACATTGTACCTCCTGCAGCCATGAGAGGCTATATATGCGAGATCTGAGCTATCTGGCGCCTGAGAAATCTTATTAAGGCGAATAAAGCCGACGTGGGATATTATTTAGAGAGTTGGCGATACCCAGGAATGGACAGCTTGAGGCTACTATAGATACATACTTGATTACACAAAACTCAAAAGTAAAATAAAAAAAATGACGCGGGCGGCCCGACACAACATACGATATGTTGATCAACACCGTATGTTATGCACCGGCTGCCCGCGTAATTTCTGTTCCTTTCCTGCTTCGATTAAATGCTCAAACTTGTCGTAAACGGCCCTGTGGGCAGCCATAACCAATTTCACGCCCATGACTACAGCGCAAACTTTGCTGTGACCGAAACCAGGTACTTTGCCGTTCGTACCAACGTTTATAGATACTTTCTATAAACGTTGGTTCGTACGAAGGTCGTCGCGTCAGCCCGCCACCAAGCAAGCTCGGGAGCTCGAAAGTGTTTCTGACAGAGCCTCATAGATGGCGCTATATGGGTAGTGCGTATAGAAATTTCCGGTGGGGCTTCACTACGTAGTACCAGAGTCCTTCAATGCTTTACTGGTCACGAAACTTCGGCGCTCGCTTCATATAGGGACCGCGCGCGCCACTACAGGCGCCACCGCCGCACGAAGGTCATGCAGCCGCCGCGCGTGCGGCGTATTTGCCAGCTCTTAGCGTGCAAATGCTCGCTGCTTTTGGTGTCTGCGCGCTGATTAAGTGTGTTTTTTTCGTAGTAGTTAGCGATGAATAGTCCAGTAATTGTGTTTATCACCTGCCTTCAATGGGGTTTTATTTTTCGAAGTAAGTTACCGTAGACTTCGGCCGTGAACGGCAACGGCTTCTGTGTGCTCTGGCACAAGCGCTGCGCCGTCGTGTTTACGGATTTTTAAATCTATATTGCTTCGTTTCTTAAAGCAAAGTTGTAAGTACCACACATACGGTAGCTGTGTAGTGACGGACTGCTGCGGGCCTGTCGATAATACAATAAAAAACTGAAAGAAACCAAGTACGCGTTGTTCAGACTACGCTTAATGAATCCGTTGGTTGCTCTGTAATGCACAGAACGCTAAAAGAGATAGCCCAATAGTATTGTCGTTTCGATGAGTGGGTACATACTTGAGAACATCTAAAAACGCTGCAGAAACGCGAAGGATCAAAACACAAAGAGATATGTTCCTCCATGTGTCTTTCTGCTTCCACGCTTTGCAATCCTTGCAAAAACAGGAAGCGAAAAAAGAACAATGAAACTGATTTTATCACACGCAACAAAAAAATTCTATGTTACCAAGGGAGACAAAAGAGCGTGGTCCAGCGTACAAAAATTTATTTTTTCGCGCTGCGAAGTGCAGCGCACGGAGGAAACAGAATATTGCAACGTAGCCAAGAACGACGCAAAGCTTTTCTGAACGCAGCTAGCTAGCGATCTCCTGCACTACAAAAGACTAGAATGAAACACAAACGTCTAAGAAGCAGTCCGCAGTGTGACGTGAACAGATGAACGCCGATAAAGTGAGTTGCGCGGCGTTTGCTATGCATGCATTACCCTTGGAACGTTATTAATTTCAGATCCATGGAAATGGGATCGAGAACATTGTCGAACCCTTGGAACGTTATTAATTTCAGATCCATGGAAATGGGATCGAGAACATTGTCGAAGAAACAAAAATTCAAGTTAGCGACAAGGTGGCACCCTTTCCATATCAAACAATATTGCCCGATTGGACGTACGACAAAAAAAAATCGCGCCAATCCACCCCGTGAATGTGGTTGGAAAGCAAAGCTGTACACGGCACCCATAACGATTACCCATGCGACGTTACTTAAATTTACTCACATCGCTATCCAAATAGTAAAACCAGACAGAAGTGAAATGCACTTAACCACACCATTTATTACTTCAAAGAGATACTCTCGGTAAGGTTAAATCAATGCATAATGCATGAACGGTGTTTGGTTGAGTTGTATTGGTTTAGCACAAGAGTGGAAACTTTTTTTTATAAAAAAAGTAAGCTCCAGCCCGGTGTTAGACGATCTGAGTTCTCCGTCTCTGCGCCGCGGACGGAGGCGACGAGATTTGCGGCAGGGAAGGAGCGGCAGGGCGAAGAAATACTTCTGTTCAGATTTCTGAACGGCCCAGAATGCAGCCCTGGGGAGCGATTCCTTCTTCTGTGGGGCCCATATGCAGTCCACGCGGCCTGTGTTCTGTCCACCCGCTGAAGCTGGGTAGATAGAGAGGGCCTGGACAGCAGCATCTCCCATTGCTCTTGTTGGGTAGTAGACGGAAAGAGCAGAGGGTGCTCAGGGCTAAAGTCGCACACCCCGATTACGGGCAGAGTGTTCCTACTTGTGAGCAAAATTTACATTCAGCGTCGTAGCGATTCGGATACATTAAGTGAAGACGCGTAGGCTGTGGGAAGGAGCCCGGATTGTATGAGCCGTAGGTTAGTTTGTTGTTCTCTGGAAAGGTGAGGGTAAGGCGAAGGTACGGTCTGTCTCAGAAGGCGATAATTCTGGGTTATCTCTCTGAACGTGACAAGTGGGTGACTGTCCTCGTGCAGATCCATAGCACGGGAGGTAAAAGTGCAGGCTTGTTGAGTGGGCGTATTTGTTTCCCTCCATGTAAGCGTGAGGGATGAGCTGTATGGAACTCCAGATGAGCTGTATGGAACCGTTTGGGGAGTGGTGTTTTAGCACGCGCAGTGCAGGTCAGGACACCCGACCCGACTGGTGATTCCAGTAGGCTGGTTGGGAGTCGGTGACTACCCTCCGAACCCCTGGTTGAGTGAGAGCCAAGGTGATGCCTGCCTCTTCTGCTGCCGTCATTTCTTGGGTCCTAAGCGAGGTACACGCAAGGAGGTTGGTTCTGGAGGTAGCCACGATGATGACGTATTACTGCCCTCGATGTTTAAAGGCGTCTGTGTAGATAACTGCATCATCCCCACCGAGGGTGGTGTTTCGAGCTTGAGCCCGTGCTTTTAGGTGACCCTCGTCATGTGAGGGGTTCATATTTCTAAGCAAAGGGAGCATCTTTAGTTTTAGTCGCCAAGCGTCTGGGAGTACGTCAAGTGGAGTGACATTCTGGGCTGCCCAGCCAATCTGTTGAAGCATGCGTTTACCCACCGCAGTTCAGAGCCGGACCTTCTGGTTAGAAAGATGGCCTTCTATCAGCTCTTCCACCGTGTTGTGGAGTCCCGTGCTAAGCAGCCTCTGTGTGGACGCACTCATGAGAAGACCAATGGCCTGCTCGACCGCCTTTCTAACATTATATAAAGCATCTATATGTCTTCCTTGTCTAGAAGAAGACAGAGGGTTGACGTAAGTGAGTCTCGAGAGGACAAAAGCTTCAATTAATCGAAAGGCACCGGATTCCTTTAGGCCTCGCTTCTTGGTGGCAACTCGCCTGGTCATGTGTACGATTTGATTATTGCTGTTTTTGGGGCGGTGCAAGGAGACACCACTCTTGGTGTTAGCCTCGAGATGTAGGCCCAGGATCTTGATGCTGGGGCTTGGAGTGATGGCCTGGCCATCAAGGAGTATTTGATGGTATTCCTTGGTTTGGCGTGAGGGCGGACGACAATGAGCTGAGATTTTTTACGTGAACACTGGAGGCAACAGGCTTTAGCACATTGGCGTACTAGAAGTGAGATGCCATGCATTGGTGCCAGCTTCCTTTAATTTTTGTAACTCATAGCACATGAGCAAGGTGCGCACAGGGCCGCTAGACGGGCGTGAGTGGTAGCGTGACGCTTTCAAGTGGCAATCAGCGAGAACGCAGGGGGTAAACCCATAGATGTGTTTGGTGAGTACACCACCTGTCTTCTCCGTCTTCACGTGTGCTCGTAGCTAAATAGGTAAGACAACGGGCTCTCGCTTTGTTAGACTATTAGTTCCAGGTTCGATTCCCGCCGGTGCAAGTAAATTCTTTTGTTTGTTGGCTGGAGTTTTCTGGTGACACCAACGGTCGCGAAAGAACCCTTGGGGGTAGAGGTAAAAAGCTTTGCTTTAAAAGAGCAAACGGGCGCTCCGGTGTAAATGCCAGATAAGAAACCGGAATCGGCCACGCGGGGTTACAAAACAAACAAAACGAACCCTAAGGGATAATTCGCGGAAATATGAAAAGTAAAAGCACAAGGGTGTCCCAAAGCTTTTTTACACGCGAGCCTGAGCGCAAGGTAATACAAGTTTGCAAACAGGTAATGAAGCACCGTTACAACCTGACTGATATGACAAAAATCCTGCTTTAAGTTAGCCTTGTACAATTCTAGGCCCACGATGCTCTCAAAAGGGTACATTGCTTTTTCCATTCTCACACACAGTGCATTTCCACACACTGTCGCACACTTATAATCGAAGCTGAAATCTCCCGTTGCTTGCCTTGGAATGACACCCCTCCATTTCTCACACAGCTGCCCGTCGCTCGGTCAACAGAACAAGGAAACATTTTCTGTGGTATCGTTGTACAAGGAACGACATCCCGGGACGCAACACATGTTCGGCATCGTCGTTGCACTACTTAAGTCGCATCACAAGAGCGCGATATGCACGTTACATTTTTTTTCCCGCACAAAACAAACACAACTCGCCGCGGCTCCGCCGTTCGAGCCAGCGCAACGCCGCCCGAGGAGTGACCTCAGTGAGAGGGTGGCGCCACCGCGCGGCGGCCAAATGCAGCATATGAAGCTCTCCCATTGAGTTACGGAGCAGTTTCGTGACCAGTAAAGCATGGAAGGACTTTGGTAGTACATATAGCATCGTCCATTTCCTACCCTTGAGTTTCCCATCGGAATTCGCACAAACTCTTTTCACCACGAAACGCTTTCACTCTTTCATTGTCCAGTCGCCCATTCGTGCGTTGCCACCAAGTGCAGTAGGTTTATTAGCCTAATCCGGCTCGACAATGCGATTTCTCCTTGGGAAGGAGGCCACGTTCCCCCACCACTTTGCAGCATTTAACCCTTTATGGTTTGTGCACTTTATCTATTTTTCTCCCATCCGTCAGGGAGGGCGCACACAAATTGCGATCTTCCTTTGTTACCTGTTTGTATCCCTCCACACCTGACTCCCGTTCCAGCGATTACCCCTTTGCCTACATTTATCTTTTATTTTGAAACCGTATTGTCCTGAGCTGTACGTGCACTTCTCAGGTGCATGCGGGTGCAGGCCACATGCAGTGCTTCCCTACATCCTGTTCGGTTGTTGTGCAATGCTCTTTTGTGCGCCGTATCTATTCTCAATTGCCATCCGGGGAGGGCATACAAAAATTGCAGTCTTCCTTTATGCCTGTATGAATTCGTCCGAACCCGCCTCCCCACCCTCTGATTACCTACTGTGTACATTTCGCTTCTTTTTGAAACCTCAATTGTCCATGCTTCAACGGTGCCCGAACTTGCAGCCCACACCACGAGCGTTGCCGTGTCGTCGTGCAATCTTGAGAGCTGCCTTGTCAATTCAACTCCCCTTTCTCTCTCTCTCTCGTTCTTTTTTTTTTTTTTTTTTTTGTAGTTGTACCACGGGCATAGCCAACACCACCTGTGCCGGGACGGGGGACAGTGAAATGGGTGGCAGGGCCCCCGGGAAAGTTTTCAGGCGACGCCAGCAGAAAAGTATTTGGGCTTTGTAGGGAAGACGACCCTGTGCTCTGCCATGAAGCCCGCCCCAGCCCGATGACGTAGGCCGCGTCGCGCAAAAGAGAATTTCGGCTTTATAGTCTAGGTGGTGTTGGCACAGCACGACCGTATGCATACTCTCACTTTCCGAAACATCTTCCTCTCCTTCTCACAGTTTTCCGCAAAGCTATATAACAAATGTGTTCCAAATGTTTGTGGCAGCAACATCATGTAACTGCACTCTGGTGAAGGCAAGCCCCATGTACGCGTGAGCTAAATGTAGCGCAATTTTATTTCCATCATGTCAGACCAACTAGTCCGTCAGAGTCCTTTGATGTTCTCATTCATTTTTTTGGTAGGGGTGGAGGGGGGGGGAGGACTTTGTTAACGCTATCTCCCGTCTCGCCAAATACGAAATTGAATTATATTCACAAGAATAATGGTTTACAAGTTCGCGTAGCTAGCGGCAGCCATAAGCAGTGGTGCCGAACGGTGTACCTCGTCTGTGGAAAGCTCAGCTCGGCTGCTTTTGCTATGCTGGGCTAAGTACATGAATACGAAATCTCGAAGTTCAATATGTAATGGTCAGCTTAACGCATGTTCGCCATTTTTATTTTAATTCAACAGATCTTTAAGTTGATTTATTTTTGTGTTGCAAGTTTAAAGATGCTTTTTTGAGAACAAACTTGGTGACTGCCTCTAATAGCTCTTCCTTTAATGTTTGGGGTTATTGATACAATATTTATGACGGCAAATATTAATTGCCAATTGTTTAGCTACTCCATGTGGATACTGTTTGCCCCGTTTCTCTACGTTCTGCTTATAATACACTATTCTCTTTCCAAAATGCCGCTCTTGGTCGTTTTTTCTCTTAGTAGTCCACGTACTGAACACAGGCTACACATATATCGAGACGGTTTGGTGAACCTTTTCTTCTGCCAACTGCTTAAATTGGGTATGCGCAGCCTGCGTACACCGACTCCAATATAACTGATAAAACCTTCTTATTTCGCGTATTCGAACCTGCGTGCATTTCTGCGATATCGCACATATTCAGATTCGTATGCTGCTGTAGTATGCGTTCAGTACTTTGTAAAATTAGATTCAGTCCTTCGGTAATTTGTTCCGCATTTTTTTTTTGTTCCCTTTCAGGCCCCTTGCGTTTCTTTCCATAACCTCCAGTTTTTCGTTCACGAAACGTTGAGAGAGAGAGAGAGAGAGAGAGAGAGAGAGAGAGAGAGAGAGAGAGAGAGAGAGAGAGAGAGAGAGAGAGAGAGAGAGAGAGAGAGAGAGAGAGAGAGAGAATTTTTTATTGGAGAGTTTAGCTCCAACCCAAACAGGAGCTGGCTACTCCAGGCATTGGAGTATACAAAAGGTACAATACTTGCCCTAAGGAACCACAAGGTTAGATTAAGTACATTGAGACAGCAGCGGAATATAGTAAAAAAAACCTATATATATATATATATATATATACAAACAATACAAAATATCCACGATGCGACACAGATACTTTCGCCAATATACATACACCCTTGTGTGTTTCCACACCCATTCAGAGGAATGTGTACGCATTTAATAGTGTTCGCACATCTTCGTCACTTGAAAAAAACTCTCTTAAGGCAAGAAAGGATTTGGTTTGGTTGCGTACATTGTCCCACGGACCCAACAGTTTCGGCAAAGATAGGGGTGTCCGAGATAGCAGGCTACGCTTGTCACTTAATTTTTTCCGCTCGGTCGCATATAGAGGGCACTCAAGCAGGACATGATGCACATCTTCAGTTTGGTGTCCACAAGAACAGCAGGTGTCATCAGCAAATCGAATACGGTAGAGGAATTTCTTGGTGTAGGCCACGTCAAGACGAAGGCGATGTAATAACGTGTCGACCGAACGACCGAGATGAGACGCACACGGGTATGAAAGGTACGGGTCCACTTGATGTAACAGTGATGAAGGGTATTTATCGGTCAACCTGGTTTCCAAAGTAATGTGTGTCCTTAGTTCCTTCAAATAATTTTTCACATCACCTCTGGTAAAAGGCATGGCGCTACACGTGGAATTTGAATGAGCGGTTGCTGCTAGTTGGTCAGCTCGTGAATTTCCACTTATTGCAATGTGCCCATGAATCCACTGAAATGTTTTTCTCTGAGTTTTTCCTATTTCAGTTGCCATCACATCACAGATGTGTCTTGCCAAAAGATTGTGATGACTGTAAGCCGCAATTGGATTTAGGGCTTGAAGAGCCGCTTTTGATTCTGAGAGAAGTGCCCATTTAGTCGGTGAAGTCATGGTAGCGATAAATTTGACTGCAAGATAAATTGCGTAAAGCTTTGTAGCCGTCGACGATGTGGGGTGTGAGAGCTTGACCCCCTTATCGATGTGGAGGCTCGGTATTGTGAAAGCTGACGACGACGAGCAGGTTGTCGACGATCCATCGGTGTATATATGCACATAATCAGCATAACGTTCATGCATGTAATTTAGCGTCATTTGCTTTGCTGCCACTGTAGATATAGATAATTTTTTTTGGGGCCTCCCGGGGACATCAGCATTGGTGTCAATGCAGGGAACAGTCCATGGAGGCAACCCAGTGCTGTGTTGCCATTGAGACACAGGGGTCAGGGCCACGACATCACCAAAGATGGCCTGATGAACCTTTGACGCTGAACGCTGTTGACGGCGGGAAACTAAAGGGTGCGAGTCATGCTGCGTAGTCAGGCGCAGCTAATGGCGGCGCACCTCCTGCACTCGCAAAACATTTACAGGTGGCTCTCTTGCTTCCGCGAGAACCAACGTTTATATTTCTGAACAAAGAAAAATTACTCCGCTCACCGGATCGTTTGTACCGTTACTTAGACTTACTTCCCCCTGTCGCATTTTCTCGTCCCGCAAAACTAGTTTCGTCACATTTATCTTGCCCGCTAAGCTATCACGCCGGTCGCGGTGCACAATTCACAAGCTCAAAATGGCGTACACAAAAGCTGGAGTTTGCAAGCGTCGATCTTCGGCGGCTCAAACTAAAAATTAGGGTGCTGTATATTGCGCAAATCTCCCCTGGTTGGCGAAGGCGCGCAAACGTTGCTACACTTTGGAGAGATAAATTCTTTAGAGTCCCCAGGCGTCTTCCCTTCGAGCCCGGCGTTTTATCTCCGCACGTCCCCCGGTGTACGGGCCCCACGTCCACACTCAGCGTCCATTTCGTAACCGACATTGAGGCTAAATATTTCTGATGCCAACGTCGGCACGCATCATGAAATAAAATGCGGACGCTCCCTGGGGCGGCTGTTTGCGAGCGTTAATATAAAATTAATGGGGACGACGTCCTCGCACGTGAGTGCTCCAGCGCGTTTAGTAACTCGAAAGTAAGTGGATTACTTTACAAATTTTCAGCTACGTCACAAGGGCAATGTCCGGTTCAGTGGAAGCACTCCCCCGAGTCCCATAGCGATGTTCGAGTTTGGTTCAGAGTCAGGTCGTGATATGTAGCCGCCGTAGATCAATGTTTGATGTAGAGGAATGTTAGATTGAGAGCGGCCTATGGTTTATGAAATGGTCTATCTAACATGTCTTGAAAAATTTAGCGTAAAGTGGTTCAACGCACTTGTAAATTTCCTACAGCACACACTCAAAAAAGATTTGCTTTATCGGAGAGCTTCGCACGTTTTGCTATCTGGCGAATTTCGAGGCAAAAATTTGGTGACAGTCGCCTGATGTCACCTCCCGACTAGCCGATGCCGCAAAGTTTACCGGCTTCTTAAGCCCTTTCAATCCAGGGTAATTAATGAATGTATAGATAATTGATGGAGTGGAACTTTTGCACTCTAATGCGAATGATGTCTGCGAGAGTATTTTGTCGCGTATCACAGACGCGCCTTTATTGCGGTTCTGTTAGTGCTAAAAATTAATCGGCGCTAAAACAGGGACGAGAGGAACACGTAACTCACAACACGGTGCCGAACTTCCAACTAGAATTTATTGAAAAAGATGCTGCTTATATACACAAAACTAAAAACCTAAAAACGAGAAGCAATTGTCACGTCTAAATGCATCACGTGTTTAAAAAAGCCACTTCTTTATCAGTCAGCGATAAGGACGGAGTACTCACGCAGTTATCCCCTGCCTGTCTAATAAAACTAACGGTTCTGTTAGTGTTGGATGGCTGTCAAATGTTAAGAACCGCACAGCGACTTCAGAAGTGCTATATAGCAACGGGTTCCAAGAACAAGCGCTCCCTATTTCACGGTTTGTTGGTTGCCTCAGAGCATCGGCCAGATTAGGATGTTACCTAGATTATTTTAGATGCCAAACTAACACGGCGACGATAACAAAATCGCGCGTAATGTTCTGTCGTCGTCGTTGTTCAGTGTCGTTGCGTTCTTGGTCACGCGCAAGGCGCCGGAGTTGTTGTTGATGTTGTTGGTGCTGCTGCGGTTGTTGTTGTTCCTAAGCGCATGACACATACTCAATCAGGGTACCGGCTAAACATCAGAGGTTTGAAAAGAAAAAAAAATCTTATCTTATTACAGGGCACTGTATAAAGATAATTTTACAGGATTGGAGAACAATTTGGATTTACAAATCTCGAAAGTAATAACTCATAAATTTAGAGAGAACAAGAGAAAATAATGCAAATTATAATAAGAATCGGTTAGTATTTTCAACGACGCTCAGGAGGGCAGATCAAGCATCCCGGACGCCGGAGTACTGCGCCAGTTTCGTCGTCGTCAACGTCTTTTTATGTTTCGCCGGTGTTAAAGAACCAGTGACAATATTATCTACTTAGAAAATTAATCTCCCGTGTGTTTGCATTATGCCAACTTATCTTCAGCCTATGGCTTCGCACTCCAGGCCTATATATCTCCATACTGCATGTGCGCACCGAGTTTCCCCCCTGTAGAACATTTATAGAACATTTTCCTCCTGGGCACTATATATAGATTTTTTAAGTGCGAATGCACTTCTTAAGCGAGCCTGAAGCGTCCGCCGCCGTCCGCATAGCAACAGCTGCGGGTGCGCGCGCTCCTCGTCTTCCTTGGCAACGGGGGGAGATGGGCGCGCGCTGCCTGGCGGCTGACATGGCACATACCCACGTGGGGGATTGGCCAGGAATCTCCTCGTCTTCCTTGGCAACGGGGGGAGATGGGCGCGCGCTGCCTGGCCGCTGACATGGCACATACCCACGTGGGGGATTGGCCAAGAATCGGGCGTGAGAAGGGCTAATGCACCCGCTTAAAGGAGTACTGACCCGAAATTTCAAAGCTGAGATCCGCTCTAGCAATCAAGTACAACGACAACACAAATAGGTGTCTGTGAATAAATGCATCTTTCTTTCTTTGTAGTTGTGTGTGTGTGTGTGTGATCTCTCTTTCGCGAACATTACCGAACCGCGCAAATGCAACTCGTGCATTCGCACTTTGACATTCTTCCCCTCGGGGAAATGCGGGGAATTTTTATGGGAGCACAAGAGAGATCGGTTCCGCTTACATATTTTAGTGACGCGCGTTCTTTACAAAGATATTTTTATTGGAGCTAAACATATAATAGCCATTTTTGTGTTACAACGGTCGGCCGTGGTATGCACTCTGATAAGCAGCGTAAACCACAGACTCAATTTAAAGTATCAGAAAATGTCCATTCTCCGTGAGGCACAGCTTGCTTCCTTTCTTCTAACAGCGGAGCTGTTGTTGCTGGCCGTAATGTGCGGCGCGTAACGCGTGCCTCGCGGCGGCCGACGAGCGTCCCCGGAACGCGCAGTAGCTTTAAAAAAAAAAAAAAAACTGGCGGAAATTTTGAGGAGCGAGAAAATGCCGAGCGCGCATGAGCGCGTGCCTCGCGGTGACCGACGAGCGTCCCCGGCTCGCGCAGTGGCTTTAGCAAAAAAAAAAAAAATGCTGGCTAAAACTCTGAAGAGCGCCTCGCGTTCCCTAGCAACCAACAACGCCAATAATGACGCAACTCCTGCTCCACGACGCGACTACAGGAGCGTCGCGCATCTGTCGTGCACGTACGCACCGCCGCTGCGCCCCAGCTGTCGTCAAGCGCTACCGCGCATGTAATGCTTGGCACGAGGAACACCACGATATCGATGCATATGACGATGATTACTACTAGCACAGTGCAAAGCGGCGACGGAACATGTAATCAAACAATTTCAAACTTGTACAAACGCGGAGTATGTGTCCTTCAGTGCTCACGTAGAAAGAAATCCTGCAGCTTCGCTATGGTTCAAGCCTTGTGCGACTTAGTGCAAGCTTCGCCAGTTTTTTTCGTCATCTTCGTTGCCTCAAATCCCTTCATTCCGAGCGAGACACAAGGCCGCAATCATCTGATAAGCCATCGATACGTGTTCCAATGTTCTACTCCAGCCCCATCTGCTGGCAATTTGAACCCTAAAGGAAAAAGAAAAAAAAAAACGGCTTCCGCCTTTGTGGGTATCACCACCACCATAATCATCATAGTAATCATAATCGTCATCGTAATAATCACCGGTAGAAGCAGAAGTGGTAGTGGCAGTATCGTGACTTTCACAGCATTGCGGGATAACACGAGCCGTCGATAATGGATAGGGTTCAGCGGCGCTTTTACCACTCCACGGAATTCAAGGCGGTTTTAGTCACCGTCCTGCTGACAGCCTTCCTGACTCACGTCTTCATGGAGCTTCTGATCGGGCCTGACCCGCCGTACTCTGCTGCGAAGCCTAAATGCCGAAACACACTACCACTAAACTACCGCGTTCCCGCAGCAGTGATGGCCGGCGAAGGCTTCGGCGGGGGCGCCGTCGAGCGCAGGCGCTGCCGACGCACGGTCGTCAACCTCCTGCTCTTCCACAACGAAGTGGACCTGCTTGAGATCCGATTGGGAGAACTGTACAACGCCGTGGACCGTTTCGTGGTCGTCGAGAGCACCCGAAACTTTCGCAATCAGCAGCGAAAGCTTCTTCTCGAACCACTGCTGAACACATCGCGCTTTGAACGCTTCAGGGACAGGCTCGTCTACGGCAAAATCTCTGACCACCCCAAGTTCCCGTCCGACTTGGACCCTCGTGCCGTCCGGTTGGCCCTTCACCGAGTTTTCATGGACGAATTGATGGCCAGCTTCACCGAATCGCTGCCGCGGATCGAGGACGACGCCTGGATTTTGTTCACCAGCGCCGACGAAATACCCAGCGCGGAGGTGGTTGACTTCCTCAGCCACCATGACGGCCTGCCCGAGATGGTGTCATTCCGCTACGCGAGCAGCGTCTACAGTTTCCGGGTGGCGCACACGGACGGAACGACGACGGTAAGGACCGCTTGCACTTGGCGGCGCCTCCGCGACGAGCTTGAGGCTTCGCTGAGCCGTCTGCGGTTCCCGTCGTCGCAAATGGAGGAGTCGTGGACGCTGGGCACGCAGTCTGAGCCGGCTGGGTGGCACTGCTCGTGGTGCCTCGGCCTCGGGGGCGTCATGGCCAAGATGGCTAGCGAGCCAGGGTTGAAGGGTCGTCCCGTCGACGTCGGGAATGTGGCCCGCCTGATGAAGACTGGACGTCACTACAACGGGACGGTTGTCGCGACTTCGGAATGGAAGAAAGCGCCCGCCGCTCTGCCGGGATTTGTTCACAGCAACCAAGAACGCTTCAAAGGCATACTTTACGCGGTCCCGTAAAAGTTTCACCTTCCCCTTGTACATACCGTTTTTACCTCTCTAACTGTGTGTACAGCGTCTTGTGTGGTAGCCTGTGGAGCTTAATAAATGAGGCAGAGAGTGAAAGATGTCCAGGCAATGAAATGGGAAGAAGAGAGGCGGGATAAAAACTGATTTACTTTGTTGCTTATATACTTGTCTTACCCGCCGCGGTGGCTCTGTGGCTAAGGCATTGTGCTGCTGAGCCCAAGGACGCGGGTTCGATTCTCGGCCGCGGCGGCTGCATTTCTCATGGAGGGGAAAAGCGAAAGCGCCCGTTTGTTAGAGATTTCGGCGCACTTTAAAGATCCTCAGGTGGTCAAATTAAATAACCTGGAGCCCTCCCCTACGGCGCGCTTCATTGCCTGTGAAGCGTCTGCACGTTAAACCTCATAATCATAATCAGATGCTTGTCTTCGAAGGTGGTCCGAAGGTGGTGATGTTTTCCTTTCGTTCCTCCTCTCTTCACGCTAGCCATATGTGTTTACATGCGCTGGTTCTGCACTTGTCCTGTCCACACCTCGTCCCCCGTTTGTTATTGCGCTTGTTTTCTGTGTGGATGTCTGTTTAAACAGGAGGCACGCGAAGCTAGCTACAAGTATTTGTGCGAAGCGAAGCGCTGAAACACCTGTGGCTGTAAGGTGTGCGCTGCAGGCTGCTGCACGAGTAATTCGAGTCTGCGCGGTGCGTCATGCGGTGGGGAAGTTTCTAAGCTATAATCTACTTAATTTGAACGGCAGCTGGCTCCAGATGTATCATAACGTCCACCAAGAACCTCAATCGGATAGGAGGACTGGGGCTATGATGATTCTTGTATCAGTCGTGCGGCCCACCAAGTGAGCCGGGGTGATTTCAGGTTCTTTACAGCATATTCTTGGATGAAACCAGCGCGAACTTAAGCAAAGACAAAGGAAGATGAACAGAAGGAGAACCGCTGGTCTAACAACTAAAGTTTAATATCAAGACGGGTGAATAAAACACAAAACAAAATAAGTAAAAAATACACTGCGCATGAGCGAAACAAGTTTACCAAAGGCACGGTGATAAGGCAGCTAGATAGACACCGGCTACAGTCAAGGCCCGCGCAGATATGCAATCTCTTTGGGATGAAGACGCACGCTTGCTTGGCTGAAAGAATTTGGTAAATATAAAGCTCGAGACAGGCGCCTACTTATGACGTAAGATGTCAGTGTATTATCCTAATTAAGAGGCAGTTGCTTTGTACACTCCATAGCGGATTGTAACACGAAGCCCGCACATATCATTGCTCTTGTTGTGGTCTAAGAAGTCTGTCTATTCATGCGACCGTCAAGACTTTTTGGGGCACGCTATACATAAAATAGCGGCTTAGCAGCTTCCAACCGTTCATTAAAAGGCTCATAAAATGCTTTCCGGGATGGCTTTTTTAAATGCTTCAGAAGCGTACAAGGAAAACTGAGATACACCAATAATTGCGACGTTCGTGCCTATTTTCCAATGCCATGCGGTAAGCCAATTTATTCGTTTCGGAGTTCCAAACAAGGGCCTCAGCCGTAGCGCCTTGCCCAGTACGCGACGCCTTGCATTGCCTGTTCATAATCGGTGATCAGGCAGCCTGGAGAATGAACACACTGGAACACTCTCGGCAAATAAGCTTTGTTTTCCTGAGTAAACGGGCAAGGCATTAGGTAGAACTTCGGTAGAACCAAATCGATAGTTTCAAAATTTCGCGCTGTTCGATTGCTGGATGTGATTGCTGATTTTACCGGTAGGTGCTGCTACCTGTTCACACGCAGCCCCAACGGCTGTGCCTATCCGCACGCCTCGCGCGGATTATTTTTAAAACTGTCCGCACGCCTCGCGCGGATAATTTTTAAAACTGTCCGCACGCCTCGCGCGGATAACTTTCAAAACTGTCCGCACGCCTCGCGCGGATAACTTTTAAAATTGTCCGCACGCCTCGAGCCCGAATGCAGCGCCGTGTGCCAAGTTTCTTTTTCTTTGAGTTATTATGGACGCCCCAGTTTCTTCCTCTCTCAACTTGGATGCTACCCGCGTGTTACGTTGTTGTGGCCGGTTACTTAACCCAAGTGCAGCGTTGGTCTGCTAACGCTCAGCTTCACGTTGCGTGCTGTCCTGAGCCAGCTCACGGGTGAAGCCGGCGTGCCAAGCCTTCGTCGGACGACGAGAAACGGCGACCACGACGACACCGATCCATCTCCTGAAGAATCCAGGACGAAATTTGCCATCGTTCGTTCTGCACTTCCTCTCCTACAAGTCGCGTTGCCATCAGCAATAACATGCAACAATGTGCCAGAGATCACCACACGAACAAATGCCGTGCTGTGATATGGCGGCGAATACAGTGAGGTGAATATGATTGTGTGCATCGGGGCGTAGAGCTCGACGTACTGCCACATTCGGCTTGTGATTGCGGTGACGGCGTAGTACATGGTAAATGCGCGAATGAGGTGTGTACGTGGTCCAGTGCAGGGTGTGTTCTCTGTGTTATCGCCCTTCATGTCGGCGCATTCGGCGGCTAAGTGCGATGCTTGCACGGGCAGCGACATGGATCAGCGGGAAGCTTAAAGGGGCCATGCAGAAACGCAGGTTTGGTTCATTCGAAAGGTTGCCTCGTTAGATACATACTGACACCATTATTAACGTAACACGAGGGTACGTAGAATAATGCTCACAGCACAAAATAAAAACAACTCATGGAAAAGGAGAAGAAAGAAGCGCTGTTTGCTGTCATTTAATCTGCCCGTTATTTCTATTGTGAGCATTATGGTTTACCAAATAGCTCGCCGGTGATGTCCTAGCTATGCTAGATGTGGTGAGGTGCCAAAGACCCTTCCAAAACGCTGCGTACAAAAAATCAGTCTTAAAGTGGACTTCATGCCAAAAAATTTGGTTTTAATTACAACTGCTCCACTTTAAAGCACTCGCTTTCATGGAAACTGCTGTTATATGAAGCGAGTCTGATGCATTTCAACAACATGCAGCATTGCCACATTCTTTCTGAGTAGCGGCACATTGTATGCTCTGCGGTTATGAGCGCGTCGAAACATTTTAAATGTGGTATTCATGCCTAGAGAGAGAGAAAAAACTACTATCTAGGCATCCCTAGTCCAGGCTGGCTGGCTGTCTCTTAATCTTCATTAGGAGGCGGCCAGTCCGCAAATCTCCCAGAGTCCCTCACTAACCCAAAGGCAGTGGGCTGCCAGAAGTTCTTGCATCGACTTCTCGTCCATTATCTGATCCGCATTCAGCCAGTCTTTCCAGGAGGTGATGTGGTAGCTTAGGCAGGTATGGTGGATGGCACTCCCAGTAAAGGGGTCATACTCATGGGGTGTGAAGGGCAGTTGGGTGTAGGGCAAGTGGGGCAGGAGGATCCTATTTATATAGTGGACACAGGGCGGGAAAGAAGGAAAGGGGTTATGCATTTCAGACTTATAGATGCGGCTTCCCAGGGCAGGGTGGGGTGCAGGCTGGAGAACACTGCCTACTGGCACTAGCACATGCGCAATATGCGGCCTTAGATATACAAAGCTTCTCAACAAAATTGTACACAACTCAAGGTCTGCTATGATGCCAAAGAGGGCACTGGAAAGCATTTCATCACACGAGTACTGGGTGTGTCACATTTTTCTTTGTAGTTGTTCCAGCTACGCTGTTTTTTTCTCTTGTGCAGAACCAACACACTGCCACTGTTGTACACTTTGTCACATAATGTGATATGTGTTGACCCCTAGCCAAAAATTCTTCATTTGTCCAACCTGTGCCACCAATGTGTACATTCACTCTTGAGAAGGGAGATTATATCATAGTCATCACAGTGTGCCTTTGAGAGTTCTTTCTAGAGAGGATGTATCCATTAATCTTTTGTATTATGCGTGCATGAAACAGCACACATATTAAAAGAGAAGTTATTCACAATGTTCGTTTCTTCCTACGAGACTGAACTGGACATATCTCTTTAGACCATAGGCAGTGCAAGTGTCTCAAGATATGTACTCTCTCATGCTGAGGTGTTTATCAATTTCTTTTTCTTGGGTTGGTGTTCTTCCCTTTTTTGCACCGTTTACTTTGTATTTACTTTGTATTTTGATTCAGTTTACATTAATGATTTCCTTTAAAATGTACTTTCTACGCACTGGACTCTGCTAGCAGTATTTCCTTGTTTCTCGTTTTTAACGTTTCTTGTTTGTCTTCTCCCTGCTGTACCCCTAATGTCCAGCATTCACCACTCATTGTAGTCTGGCATTGCAAGCCCATGTGGCGTAGCAAGCCTTGTCACTAGCAGGGCTGACCTCACCAGTTCACATTGCAGAGCCCCCTTTATCTCTCTCTTGGTGACCATGGCGTACATCAGATGTCGCATATCTTAAAGTGTCTTTCGCATTTTGAATATGCGCAAAGATTGAAATTGTTTTATGAAAGAGTAAAATTCCAACTTCTGAAAGATTACATACACACAATAAGCTATTTGTACAGTTGCTCAAATTGGAAATTTAATGTCAGTAGTCCTTTAGGGCAAAGGGTAAGCCAAATTTCTTAAAAAAGTGACTTTTTTTGTCTTTGCTATTAGGGAAGTACACCTTCTTATGCACATTTTCCAAGGTTGTATTTCTGGCTAAAAAACAGTTTTTCTGTGAGCAAGTAGAAAGTGACCATGTCCGATTTTAGAATGTGCTCCGTGTTTATTGTCATTTTTTCCATCAAGAACCTCCCAGCTCCAGATCAAAACACTTAGTTTGGAATGAGCCGTATTAAGAAGTTGCTTGGAAGCCATTGCATAGCTGATGTTTCATCCAAGGCAATCCAAAGATACTGTGCATCATGTTTTTACCACATTTGTGCTTCAAAGCCACGCACCAAAAAATGTCTTTGTTGGGCTTCACCCTCTCAGGATTGCAACATTGGGTGCTGGTCTTTCATTCAGTGATGGTAGCATTGCAAGAGCCAGCATTCGAAATAATTCGGAATGAACCCTGTGCGCAACAGCACCAACAAGTGGCTAAAAGAGGTTGACTCTGTTCGTAAAGATACTTTGTGAACAGAGCTGCACAACAGCCGACTAAATAGGCAAGGCAGGACAGACGACTGGCTGAAAAGCGAAAACATGATTTCGACGGTGATTATGAAGCTGGTGCTTACTAAATAAATGACTTGAGTGGTGTTTGTGGCAAAAGCCACAAAAAGTGGTTTTTCGCCTCATTTCTTATTTTTTAACTCAATTATCTCAAAACTGTTTTTCACGTAGGTACCATTATTTCCTATATCTTCCAGGAGAACCGGCCGATACTTTTTTCCTGTCATCTACATGTTGTGACATCTACTGTGCCAGAATTGAAAATATGCACCCACTGGTTTTCTTGTTACAAAATTTTTAATATGTAAAGTAAGCCAAAATTTAGATACTGGCGGAAAGAAATTCGTAAACATTGTAATTTTAGTGTGATTTTAGTAATTCTGGTACAGTTAAAACAGCCCCAAATTTGAAAGAAAATCATGTACGCATTATGTAGATGCCTTTAGTAGATGCCGATAAAAGTGTACCTCGAAATGGCCAAAAATGCATGGGTAGTATAGGGCTTACCCTGTGACCTTAAATCGCCTTTATTTTTCACAGGGGCAAGTAAGATGAGAATAGAGGCGGTATTCTCGTAACTGTCCCTTTTGAAAACGTCCCTTTGCGTCCCTTTCATCGTGACGTAACTTCCGGTTAAGAGGTGGACATCGGCAGCATGGAAGAAGGTTGGCAGTAGGTTTGCCGCGCTTGCGTTACGTCACTTCTGGTTGTTGGCTTTTAGTCAATCAGGGCTCGCCAAAAGGGACACTTTTGAAAGGGATGCAAAAGGGACAAAACTCGAGAATACCTCCCCAGGGCTGTTTTCGACATAGGTGGCTTAGTAGCACCCACTCTTCACTCAGCACAAAGGAAAAATTAAACACAAAATTTCCTTTCAGGCTGTTATAAAAGGACCATTACCTTGTTCATAATTTTGTAATGAGAAGGGAAATAGGTGACATCGGTGCCAGTGAAAGGTGCCCAGAGGTTGTTTTCATTCATGTCAAGTACAATTAGAATGCAGTAGTTTTTAGTGTTATTATGCAAAAGGAGGGGTAGTAATGTGGAGTGATATGCGATTGTTAAGCGCATGATTGTTGCATTTTATTGAGTGCAGGAATCATCACAGTTGAAACACCTTACATTATACAATTTCAATGTCGAGGCAGTGCTGTTGCTAAACTCGCCATACTTGCGATGTCAGCTTGTGAAATGAGAGCAGCCTTAGTAAAACTTTACTGAAGGAAACGCCGAAGATAAACTAATCTCTGAAATCCGCTTTCACGCACTACTAACGTTTTTCTGCAAGAAGTTGAGCACAATAAGATTTTTTTAACAGCCTCATGTCGTTTTCAAATTTTTTTTGTGGATCATGCTCCTCACCTTCTCTTCCACAGATGTTAACTCCGGGTGGCTGCTGTTAGCCTGAACAGCAGTTTATGGCCTAGTTGTTAGATGAAGCTGTGCATACATTTAGACAGTGTTTTTTGGATGGAATCGGTGCAAACGAAACGAAGAGAGGAGAAGAAACATAAGGACGGCCGCTGGCCTAACAACTGATGTTACACATGCTGGATTTATCACGTAGCCATAGCTTTAGCCATGAAAACATTCTGGCTTTTGCATGCATTACAAACTGCCCCCTGCACTATAACTAATCTGAAGTTGATATTGGAAAGTGTTCGGTATCTTTCAGCAAGCTACTTGATCGAAAATGGTACACTGGAACCTGCCAGTGCAGAAGGAGCTAACATGGAGCCAAATGTGAAGAATATGAAGATTTTTCAAGTGACAAATATTCAGTCTCATCTATATGCATTAAGTTGACTTAATTCCTGAGCCATATACTGGGTCTTTACAGTGACATTTTACCTGTTGTCCAAGGGTAGTCGCAAGGTTCTCCACACCACAGGAATACATGCGAACAAGAAATGTCAGATTGCCTCTTGGGGAGTACGCAGAGAGTCCAGGACTGATAATTGAAAACCCCTGCCGTTGTCGCATAACGACTTCTGTTGAACACTATTTGGCTTCTAAGTTTTTTCTACTCCTCCTACCCATTTTTTTCTTCCTTCACAAGTTGCCTTTTAGTGTAAAAACAGGGAGACCTAAAAGGGATTGAGAAGAAAGTGAGCAAAAGGGTAGAAATGGCGGTAAAGGAAAGGGCAGTGAACAGTAATGATAGCGGGAACGGTGGAGTATATGCAGTGCTATCAGCAGTCCCTCACACAGGCCAACAATCAATAGACTACCTTCACTGCACACACCGCCAAGAATGGCCTTGGTGCCACAGTGAAGGATCAGCACCCTCCCCAGCCATAGGTCGGCCGGTCTAGACTGCCTTTGTGTGGGAGAATCTTCCTCCTGCTGGAAACAGTACAAGGCAGGGAGCAGATGTAGCGGGACATTTAGAGGGCAGAGATTTTTGAGCTACAGAAGGCAACAGGACCTGATGACAGTTACTTGGCAAGGATCCACATAAGGCGAAGGGAAAGTGTGGTCGGCAAAGTGGTTACAAACATTCAGGCTGCGCTCTTGCAACTACTGTATAGAGATCTTGAACTGCGACCGTATATGCTGGCAGACTCGAAAGCATCATCCAGTTACCTCAAGCGCTTCACTGTGTTGATTGAACTAGCATAGACATTATCCTGTGTTGTACAGTGCTTACAGCATTGACAGCACAGCGTACGTCTTAGAGAATGAGTACAGGTGACTTCACGTCTGGATGGGTGAGGCTTGCAAAGGTGATTCACCCTCCTCTCAGTGGAATGGCTGCTTCTGTGTGCAACACAAAGTGGGCCAGAGAAATAGTAGCAATGGCTCTAAAACACCACAAGGGAAGGCGTGAGGAGGCTCGCCGTGAAAATGAATATAGCACCAAGGCCACTCGCAACTGGAGGACTATCGCTCTTTTTTGCTCTCATTTACAAAGTCCATGATAATGCTGAGCTGGGTGTGTTCCTGCACAAGGAAATAGACGGACACCAAAGAACTGTGACAGTGCGGATGGCTTATCTGTTAAAACCGTCATCTTGTGCCGTTACTGGGTGTAATTAGTCCAGGTAGGGCAGTCGCAGCTGCAGAAGGTGCACTTCTATGCAGACATGGTACAAGTTTATTTTATTCAAAAGATGTCACGTTTTATAGTGCCCCCAGTGCTTGTACGGAAGTAAGCGATGCTTTGTTCACTGCAAAATAATCAATTTAAGTTAAAATTTTGATTCTCACATCAAACTGTGAGTTTTAATGACATCTGCAACGACAACATCAGAGTGGGTCTTCAAGCTAAACTTGGTGCGAAGCGGAGACTTGCTTACCGTTAGTCAACCTAGATAGTGCCAGCATACCGTAGCGGGCCGTTTTCTGACTTTGCTTTGTTTTTGACCATATTTGTATCTGGCTTGTTTTTCTTAAGGGAGAAAATAATCGTTCCGTGACACATGGTGCTCGCTCGACAAATATGGCCTGTAATACGCCGTTGCTTACACCAATCGGCCAATGTTGTCTGAGACAACCCCAAAGAGCCGCAGTGCAGTGCAGCTAAAACAAGCACAGTGCGTGCAGTACCAATAGCAGTACGCATCGGTACTTATACGTTTACATGTGCTTTCATAACTACCACCGTTTATCCCACCATTCTTATTTCTATAAAAATAATGTGCCCCAAATTTGAGCGCAAATAGCTTGTTCCCCAAACTTATAAGCTCTGCCTAATTTGTGCTTGCTTTTGCCGGCCTCAGCCAATCCCAGTGCTGGCGTGTATGACATCATGGGTTCTGCTGCGTGAAATGAGCTTGTGGGTCACACGGCCGTTCCCTTTTTCATAATTATATAGCTTATTTGAGTGACGTTTACGTTAATAATGGTGTCAGTATGTATCTAACGAGGCAACCTTTCGAATGAACCAAACCTGCGTTTCTGCATGGCCCCTTTAAGCTTCCCGCTGATCCATGTCGCTGCCCGTGCAAGCATCGCACTTAGCCGCCGAATGCGCCGACATGAAGGGCGATACCACAGAGAACACACCCTGCACTGGACCACGTACACACCTCATTCGCGCATTTACCATGTACTACGCCGTCACCGCAATCACAAGCCGAATGTGGCAGTACGTCGAGCTCTACGCCCCGATGCACACAATCATATTCACCTCACTGTATTCGCCGCCATATCACAGCACGGCATTTGTTCGTGTGGTGATCTCTGGCACATTGTTGCATGTTATTGCTGATGGCAACGCGACTTGTAGGAGAGGAAGTGCAGAACGAACGATGGCAAATTTCGTCCTGGATTCTTCAGGAGATGGATCGGTGTCGTCGTGGTCGCCGTTTCTCGTCGTCCGACGAAGGCTTGGCACGCCGGCTTCACCCGTGAGCTGGCTCAGGACAGCACGCAACATGAAGCTGAGCGTTAGCAGACCAACGCTGCACTTGGGTTAAGTAACCGGCCACAAAAACGTAACACGCGGGTAGCATCCAAGTTGAGAGAGGAAGAAACTGGGGCGTCCATAATAACTCAAAGAAAAAGAAACTTGGCACACGGCGCTGCATTCGGGCTCGAGGCGTGCGGACAATTTTAAAAGTTATCCGCGCGAGGCGTGCGGACAGTTTTGAAAGTTATCCGCGCGAGGCGTGCGGACAGTTTTAAAAATTATCCGCGCGAGGCGTGCGGACAGTTTTAAAAATAATCCGCGCGAGGCGTGCGGATAGGGACAGCCGTCCCAACGTTGCGCAGTCCAGCAATTTCGAAAGTCCCCGAGTCATGGATGCCCCAAGTCAAGGTATATACATGCAAACTTTGGAGTGAAGATGAATTAAGGAAAAAAAAATGTTTCCAGGCACCAGATGGACTAACGCACTACTTTGCTTAATCAGCGCTGGCATTTCGGCTTTAGGCGCGCATACGCGCATACTAAACAACTGACCTCGTTTGAAGTTTGATGCGCTCGAAGTAAATACGTGGCAAAAAGCAGTGGCAAAAAAGGAGACTATATATATAGGAGGCTGATGATGAAATGGGCTGATGATGAGCTTTGAATGTACACATTTGCAAATTTACCTGCGGGTATAGAAGTGACGGTGTACGAAGGGGCTACTCCTGAGTTGCGCATGCTCGAATGCAGGAGTGCGGGCTTCACGCCGGTAATTGTGGAGTCACTGGGCTTGAACTGCAGCTTGCTTACTTGATTGCTATTAAAGACGATAGTCTTTTTTGGGCTACTTAAACCCAGAAATTTTGGTCTGTCTGTATGTCTGTCTGTATGTCTGTCTGTAACTCGATTCAGCCACCCGGCCAAAGTAAAATGCTTACTGCGCAATAGTCTTATATACTCACAGCCAAATGTAAACGTCTAAGCCTGGTTTATATGTTCATACTTGTCAAGTTTGTTTTACAAGCACAAGAGATTACGCAAATATAAGACCGGAAATTAGTACACAAGAGATATTTACAGTGTTCCTTTATTAAAAAATTCCTGGATGCTTGGTTTTTCGATAGCAAATGATATTCTACATCTACTGCAGAACAACGTGTACCGCCTGCTGTTGCCCGCGCCAACTACGGGCGGCATATGAGAAATCACGCGGCAACAGCAAAGAAAGGTTCCACTAGCTAGGTTCCACGTTCTGCTTGGAACGCACGTGGAGCACGGCAACGCGGTTTTATAAACCTTGAAGTCGGCCGCCTCGATTCACGCGCGTCTCCGCCGTACTTCAGCGCTGGCATCGAGGTACCCCAAGTCTAGCAGTGGAACGCAGTAAATTGAAATCGCCTCGAGCAAACCTTTAGTGTGTTTACCTTGGGATGAGCGCGACGGAACAGGAACAGCATGAGAGGTGAGCGGGAAAACGAAGGGGGGCATTTCCTTGGCAAATGTCCACAAAGACTATCGTCTTTTGACGACATTTGTAACGAAAGGAGCAGATACGCGGCCAATTTTTTTAGGCCACGACAGGAGGAGGAAGGAGGAATAAACTTTATTTATGCGAGACTTGGGTGCTGCTGTCTGGGCACCCGCCTGGTGGGGGGTTTCCTCTAGTCCGGGATACCCTGGCCCGCGCTGGCCACCCGGGCCCTCTCTACCAGGCTACGCTGGGAGGAGAGGTCGGAGCTGGTCAGCTGTGCCACCCACTGCTCGTAAGTAGGTTGGGGATTGGGAGTAAGGGACGGGGTTTGTTGACACCCCCATACCAGATGGTACAGGCTGCTAGGATGGGGGCAGTATTTGCAAGATGCGGGGTAGAGGGTGGGGTACATTGCATGGGGTAGGGTATTGTGGGGGTAAGAGTTTGTTTGTAGTCGCCGGAGTATGGTTAGTATTGTACCTTCGGTTCTGGATAGGTGTGGGTGGGGTGCTGGGTATTGTTTGCGCCCGCGCCGTTAGTGGGCGAGTATATCGGCGTATTTTCTCAGGGGCGTAGGCTTGAGGATGTCGTCATCTTGTAGTTTGTCACCCTCTTGGGAAACGGCCCGGTGTGTATGCGCGCGGGCGGCGGCGTGTGCCGACTCATTTCCTTTGAGGGTTTCGTGGCCAGGTGACCAGACAATCTGTAGTTCAGGAAGTCGCTTAATTTGTTTTGGTATAGACAATGCTGGTTGGGATATTCGTCCGATCAAGAAATTGCGGCATGCAGCTTGGGAGACTGTCAGTATAACTGTGTAGTCTTCGCAAGTAGTAGCAACTTCTTCGGCTGTTTCTATAGATTTTGTAATGGTCGTGACTGCGGTTAACTCCTTTCCGTTGGCGTCGGTCACACTGGCAGCGTGGTCAGATTTGTGGGGGTATGGAGAGGCGTCTGCATAGCGAGTGAAGGGGAGGTGGTCGTACTGCACATGGATTGCTCGTGCTCTTGCTACTCGGCGTGCCTTGTTATAGGTCGGATGCATGATTTCGAAAATATTCTACACCCATTTAAAAGCAGCTCTATTACGCACTGATAAATTTGCGTCTCCATTTATTCGTTCTTGTTTGGAGAACAACGCGAAAAACGCGTACGGAAAGACTACAATTACTTAAAAACAACGTTTTGCAAATAATTCGATATTTTGGAGCCACATTGCTCCTTTTTTTAAGGAGCAGGGAATATAGTGAACCGGTACATTTGTTCCGTCATGTATAAACAAATTAAGACTGAATCCGGGGTTTTTAATTCAGACATACTTTCCGAGTGCACGTAAATGCCAGTTACAACGCACAAGGCAATGAAGAAAAAATACACAGAAATTGTGGAACGCGGAAAACATCCTGCTAAATCAAAGAGTTTTTAAATGCCCATCCCTATAAATTGGCAGTAGCCGAGATGAGTCTTTCATTACATATTGCCGCGAACCATGCATTGGATTTATTTATATTTTGCTTGTACCGCCCAGCTGCGCCGGGCTGTGTTATCAGTGTCCCGAGTGAAGCGCACGTTCCATTCTTTCTTATGCCGCACGGATTATCCCATTTGATAGAAAGTACGTTTCGCCCTAACGCCACTAACCTAGAGAAGTCTTCTTTGATCTATAGTGTTCTCGATGTAATTCGACGGTTCCCGCGCCGTAAGATAAATGTCCGCAGAGCACACGCCGCGGCATTCGATTCGCCGGCACTCGCCTGCGCGCGTCACTTTGTTGACTGCTGATTCGCCGCCTGTGTATTCTTTGAGTTGTCAGAGGACCACAACTTCGCTCCAATGAACTTGTTTTTTTTTTCAAGACAGCTGCATCGTCTTTGGCTACGTGACAATATATTTAAAATGAATAAGACATTGTACCTGCTGTCACAATAATAAGCACACATCTCTGATTTACAGTTTTTCTTAAGCTTACGTTCGCCCTTTGTGATATCTGTATGAAGGTGACATGGGTGCTGTGTGTCAAAACTATAAAAAAAGCCTAACACTTTACAAAAACGCAACACAAACGAAGGGAACACAAGACGAGCGCTTGATCACAACTGAAGTTTAATCAGAAAAGACGAAGAACATATACCCTCCTAGTCACCAGACCACGCATGCGTCTCCAGTAATCAGATGGGAACAACCCAAAAACTGCAAATGACAATAAAATCCCGCAAAAACAAAAACGAAATAACTACATCATCAACTGCCACGGGGTGTGCAACTCAATTACTACCAAGATACGCGATCTCTTTGACGTGTAAGGCAACACTGACTGACTGATTGACACAAACGTCCCCTCTTTGGCTTATCTGGAAAGCCTCAGCTATTTCCCTCGTCATCTGGCGCACTTGAACACAATCTTTGTGTCAGAGAAAAGCGGCCTGCAACCACCACGGTGCCGGAATTAGCTGCAATGCTCCGCGAGATGTGACGATATAGCCCCTTTCAGGGACAGCTTATGCTCTCTGAGGCGCACATTGACGCATCTGCCCGTTTGTCCTACGTACTCCTTAGCGTAAGCCAGGGAAATAGCTGAGGCGAGAGAGAGAGAGAGAGAGAGAGAGAGAGAGAGAGAGAGAGAGAGAGAGAGAGAGAGAGAGAGAGAGAGAGAGAGAGAGAGAGAGAGAGAGAGAGAGAGAACTTTTATTGCCGCAAGGGCTAATTCGGGGAGGGGTGGTGACCGAGGGAGGAAGGTCCCCGGTGACTTTGGCAGCCCGGGCGACGATGGCATCTTGCGCACCGCCGAATCCGAGCTGCCCAATGCCCTCGCCTAGTGCTCACCGTCTGGATATGGGGGGAATAAATAGCTGAGGCGTTCCAGATAAGCCAGAGAGGGGACGTTTGTGTTAGTAAGTCAGTGTTGCCTTACACGCAAAGAGATCGCGTGTCTTGGTAGTAATTGAGTTGCACACCCCGTGGCAGGCAGTTTTGTTTTTGTTTTTGTGGTTTTTGGGTTGTTCCCATCTGATTATTGGAGACGCATGCGCGGTATGGTGAATGGGAGGGTATATGTTATTCGTCTTTTCTGATTAAACTTCAGTTGTAAGCGCTCGTCCTGTGTTCCCTTCGTTTGTGGTGGTTTTTAAGTGCGAATAAGCGACCCCAAACCATCCACCGCCGGCGGCGGCGGCGGCGGCGTCGGCGGCGGCGGCGTCCGCAGTGCTCCTCTATATTTAAAAAAGAAACAGCATCCGGCGCCAGGTTTAGATCCGAGGACTTTGCGGCCGCAGCGCGACGCTCTACCGACCAAGCCACGGACGCGACGCTGATATCAGTGTTAGTGACGCGCCTTATATCTTTAACGCATTCAAACTACGTCGTCAGCGGCGTGCGTTGGCGACTCAGCGGCGTTATAGCGGCTTGATAACTGCGTGGTGTACACGTGATACTACAAACCCGATGGAAGAGATGGAAGAGAAGGCGGCGAGGCGGTGGGCTGCGGGGGCCGAGCGCAAGCGCCGCAAGCGGGCCGACAACCGTGCATTCGCACTTTCACATTCTCCCCCTCGGGGAAATGCGGGGGAATTTTTTTCAAGTGTTGCGCTTTTTGAAGTTTTCGACCCGCAATTTTACCAACTAGCCCAACTCGCCATTCTGCTGCATGGGTACTGTGTCTGAAAATGAAACGGGGACTGAACCCTCTTCAAACATTCCTGAATGCCGTTGTGTCAATCCCATTGATCAGGGGTCGCCGCAGCCTTTTGAGGTGGAGGGCCGATGAAGTTGCATTTCATTGCATGAAGCCGAGGCCGCGGAGGGCCGGATGGCAAATTGGGGGGAGGGGGGGGGGGCTATGCAGTGAAAGAGAAAAAATTCAGCAAATTGGCAATAATATTTGACAATAATTGCATACAGCAATTTGAATAAAGACTTTTTGCTCTATCCCTCCGTTTCTCAACAGCTATCTTCAAGCACACTTGTTAGCTCTTTTACTCTTCTTGAAACACAGGAAATTCGGATGTGTGCCACACCAAAAGAAAGAGAGAGAGAGATAGATAGATCACTGCTGGCAACGCAAACCTATGGGCAAGAAACTGAGCAAGTACTGTAAAAAATTCACGCATCTCCACGAAGTGAATCATGACGAGTGGGCGAAGCACTGGGGATCGTTCTTACTGTAAATCACCCGTGAGAGTGCTTACTGCAGCTAAAGCGATTTCCAATTCAATCTAATCCAGTCCAATACAATTCAATTCAATTTATTACAATCCAATCCAATCAATGCATTTCAATGCAATCCAATCCAAAAAATCCAATTAAATCCAATCCAATCCTCCTCGCGCATTCTCTCTCTCTCTCTCTCTCTCTCTCTCTCTCTCTCTCTCTCTCTCTCTCTCTCTAACCTTTGCGAACCTTTTTTTTTGTTCTTGTTAACCTTTTGGGAACCCTTTGTTCACAGATGTTTCGATTTACATGGTGCTGGGCCGTGAGCACGGACGCCGGACGCTGGACAAGCCTCGGCCTTAAGCTGCTTCTTCCCTAAAAGTGATTCGAACAAAGGGTCGCAAATTTTAACCGTTTACTCCCCGGAGTGGCTTTGCGGCAGCTATATCGAGTCTGGGGGCGGCTCTTTCAATTTGGAAGGACTGACCTAGCCGCACCCACCAGAAGCCAGGCCTCCCCAGATGGAAGTTCGCTTACATTCATGAGACTGCGTTCCAATTAACTTTTACGGCACCTGTGCTTTGCCGGGATTTAAAGTAAGGGGATGGGGAGTGCGGCTCCGTCTGCTGTTCTCTTCAGGCGCAGTCTTCGAGGTTACGCCCTCTCTACCCGGGGACGCACAGCAGACGAGAGCTGCCTTTGTACTCTCGAAACAGACGACTGCGTTCTTCTGAACGCTCCCGTCCCTTATTCAAGTACCTGCGCCGCCTTATTTGCTGCCGTTACATTGCCCAACTAGTACTTCTTACATTGCCCTGGGCGCTGCCTCGCGCAGAAACGGAAATCCAATTTACATACAGGCGAGCAGCTTAAACTTGTGTAATTGCTTGAAGACCGTCTCTTGCGCAGGCGCATGCTTAAAGAGGACGTATTTTCTTTTATCCCCAAGCTCTATGTGTTTATTTTCGCGACAACTTTGTTAGGCAGCTCACTGAGCTGAAAGGTTTTCTTCCCTTCTTTCGGCCCGCGTAAATTTAAAACATTTGAGAACCCTACAATTTCCGAGAGAGAAAAAGAAATGTATGGCCAAGTGCCACTGACAAACAGGGTTTTAAAAACCGACCAATAAACTTGTGTACGGGACTGAACGATAAAAATTAGGCTTACACCGGCCGTTCAATCACTCTGCACGATGATACGCCTCAGTTGGAAAATACGATATCGAATTCTTTCACTGCGCCTTCATACTGCATAAAAAATTCGAACGTCTTAAATTGCTGCCATACTTGTCCTATTGTTTCTCTAAAATACTAGAGGTATACATTAAGGGTTACACCGACGGGCGTGTAGTAGCGTGATTGAAGCCACGTGATCACTCGACTGTTACGTATGTCCATACACCCCGCCATCAGGAGGCTTTATACGGTAGTTAAAAGATTGATAGTGTGGATAAAATGGTCCAGATCAACCCGAAGTTGTTTTTTGTTACGATAGCATCTCGTAGATGAGTGCATTTCCCGCCGGTCTTTTTATAAAGCCAAATGTAAGTTGTTACTTTAACGGATAATCGCGTTAGACGGGGAATGTCAAACCCCGTCAAATATACGCGCTTTAGAAAAGACGACAAAACTCGAAGCCAGACAAATGAATGCTTGCGCCAATTGACAAACTAAGTCGGCGCAAGGCCTCGCGCCCGATGCATGTCGCGTTTGAAGGATTCAACTCGACTCGCACGAGCGCAGCACCACGTCCACACAACCTGAGGCTGCGGTGCACCGAATTGCCGATTCACTTGCACTTAGTAAACCTAAATGTTTCGGTAGACTCGGTCCGGCGGCGGTGCCTGCGTCACGCTGGGCTTCTTGTCAGATTTGGAAATTTCGGACACGTTGTACAGGTCGTCCTCCCACATTTCGGCGTAGGGCCTTTTCGGCGCCGGTAGCGGCGGCGATGGTGGCGAGTACGGGCTTACCGGCGAAAGTACCACTGGCGGCGGGGGCGGTCGAGGCGGCGGCTCCGTTCGCGGTCTTGTCGACGCACAGTAGGCCACCGTCATTAGCAGCAGGAGGGCGAGCAGGAAGCCGATTATCCACAGGTGTACCCGACACGCCATCTCGGTCATGGGCTCTATGTGCTCCATGTACGCGGTCTCCCGCGACACGTGCGCGAAACGGTTGATGACAAACCAGCCGCTGTCGTTGCTGGCCGGTGCCTGCACAGCCGACGCGATCTTCGTGGTTGTCTTTCGCGTGTCCCTCACCGTTGACCTTGTCGTCGATCTCAATGCGCTCGTGGTGGTAGCCTTCCTCGTCCTCGTGGTTCTCGTAGCGGCTTTCTTCGACATCCCCGTTCTTTTCGTCCTGCTTGTCATCACGCTTGCAGACTCAGCCGTCGATTTTGTTCGCAACCGGGCGCGCGTGAGACCACCGGGCTCGGTAAGTGCTGCCGTTGTCCGCGGAAGTGGCCGGGGAGGCTTGACATCGTCGGCAAAGCATCGGCCTTCGTCGTCAGCCGTCTTCCCTGTCGCCGCCGCCTCGCTCGGAGACTCGTCCTTGGCGGACAACGTGGCGCTCGGAGCTGAGTCGGCATCGGGCTTGGCGTCATGGACGGGGAGCTCATCTTTTCCGCGGGTCTCGATGACTTGTTTCTGGAGGGCTTTGGGAAGCCATCCGTAACGCGACGCCACCAGCCGCTCGGGCTCATCGAGCTTGCCAGAGCCGGGTCTTGGCACGTGGGGCCCCAACCTGTCCAGGAGCAACTGTTCCTGGAAGGCGCGTTCTACTTGAGGGGGCGGCGGCACGTCGGCGTCCTCGTCGTCCTCTCCGTCGTCGAAGTGGGCGTAGTGAGCGTCGTCCGCCGAGGGGCCTTCATCGGGCACGAACTGCCACTTGAGGCCCCTCCGCGCTCGCTGTGGCCGGTGCTCTCCGGGGCGGCGGCCCTTGGCGGCCGGGTGGCGGTGGTCGGCGACGGCGGACAGCGCGAACGCCAGTAGCCAGAAGACTACGAGGCGCCGCCGTCCGCCGCTGGACGGCCCCATGGGGCCCGCGGCAGCCGGTCGAGGCGGCTCTCAAGGAGCAGCGCTGTTCTCGCGCGTTCACTGTACCCGCCGCTTCTTCTTCCGCCTTGCCCGCCCATCACCCATGATGTGGCTGCGGCACTGGCTGCGGATGCGACTTTTGTCCCATGGACACAGGGCCCGTTGTTTTGAGACCCAGCCTATGTGCGTGTCGGCTCTTCAAGAGATCAAAGTAACGCAGTGGAAGCGGCAAAGGTGAAAATGTTCTCATTGAGCGCCTTTCTTCGTTTTTTTTTTTTTTTTTTCCTTTCGCAGCTAAGCGAATTTCTATTCACCAGCTGAAACTGGCGCTTGTAGACCTGGCCACTGACCCTTCCTGGTACGTGCCATTGTAATTGCGGGCATCATCACCATCATGATCAGTAATTTAAAGAACGCATTCTCCTCTTTTTTACCACAAACTTCCTGAGCCGTAATAATGATGAGAATAGACAAATGTTTGCTGGCGAAAAGATGGCGCTTTCTCTAGCCAAATTTAAGCAACGGAATTCGAATCGTGCAATAAAGAAATAGAAAAGGCAAATAGTGCTTTTGGTGGCATTGAGAAAACTCTTTGGAAAACGGCCAGAATGAGGCGCGGTGGTTGTTCGTTGTATGTTCAGGCGATCACAGAGTTTGCTAGCGTCTTGTTCTCAAAGTACTCCCTGTTTATATCGGGAACTTTATGTCTGGTCGAAAACGCACCTTTCACTTTTGCCTTAACCTAGAACTTCTCGTCTAGACCGGTGTTCTGTACTCAAAGCCTCATTTTCCGGAGTTCGGAGTGAGGTTTGTGAATCACCGTCTAGGCTTTCCTTCGCACGTATGATACTCGTCTGGCCCTGCCGAGCTGATACGTTTGTACACTCCCTGAATGTCATGCACTG
>NW_027526429.1:0-86291 GCF_048455015.1 Haemaphysalis longicornis | reverse complement strand
ACGGCTCTTGACGTTAATGCGACAGCTGATGTCAAATGCTTTGTTTTGTTGAAAGGGAAATAATAATTGAACCATGTTAATCAGCGAGGCAACAAGACGGTTCCATGCAGTGTCGCTTTATGTCACGTTCTAGCCGCATTCGATGCAGTGCGAGCCCCTACGTAGTAGTACCCTAAGAACATTACAAACGTTTTACTGTAAGGTACCGCTGAAAGCGCAAAAGTACAGAATGCAGAAAACGCATACGTGCGGTTGTTTGTCGGTTTTCTTACCACTAAAATATTCATTGTATGAGTGTTAAGAGCCTTTGGAATATACGTGGTAATTTACCGTGCTGTAATATCTGAAACATGAAGATGGCCATTATGATTTAGGGGTATAGCAGATGATCCTCAGTAGCGCCAGAATTAGTGAAGCATGTTCCACATGGTATGGGACGGCAAATATGGGCTGGCCTGCTAACAAAGGGTGCAATTGTATTTTATGAGGAATGGCTGTTGCCTTGCATCACCACATGCCACACACTAAACCGGTTTGAAGAAAAAACAACCATTAGCCGATATTATCAAGTTTGCCCTCCTCGTTCTAGATGTGGGTTTAGCACGTGCAATGGCACTGGCAGTGTGCATCAGGACATTGCTGCAGATCACTTTCAACCGCAGTAATGATGACAGCTTTATTTTGCCATGCCTCATCATCTTGATGACTGGTTCATCAAGATCGGTCAGTTCTACCACAGCTTCACGTCCTCCTTAATGGTGTTTTCGCCATCCTTAGATAGCGGGACGTGAGATGGGCGCTGGATATCTGCCCCACTACAGGGTGGCCTGTTGGGCCCTTCACAGAGATGGCCGCCCGCTTATCGCCCAGAGAGTTTGTTTTGGGATCCACAGCGGAGCTTCACATAATTCTGGTTTCTGCTCATTAAACTGGATTAACATCGAGGCAATTGAAATAAATCTAAAGGGAAAGCTGGCTGTCTATGTGGTCTCTTTTGCCAAAAATGCTTTAAAGTGTGACGCCCGGCGTTTCTTGGCTTGGAAATGTTCCGAAGTCCAACACCCGAACCTGGACTCACTAGTGGCGTTCCCCTGACAACCGGGACTTTTGTACTGTTTGGCCCCTATCCTCTCCGTCAACCGAATTTAACCTGCTTGTTCAGAAGCTACTCTAAATAGTAAAGGTTCTTTTGCACACCCAGTGGGCGAGCTAGGAACCTTCCCTCTAACGATCAACGAATGTTTTAACTGCTACTCAAGCCGTTTCCTGAATGCCACTGTATAAAATCATTGCCTGTTGGTATATTTCGCTACTGTGTTCGGAATACCGATCTCGTTGTCGTTCTGCGGCTCGTGTTTGTTTGTATACTTATCATTAAGATTTCAAATTATCCCCCTATATTATTGCCCATTAAGCACTGCAGATACTTGGAACAAATAACTAAGTAAATAAGTATATTCACAAATTAACCCTTCGCAATGACAATAAAAATCCAAATATAGTTCCTTATAACAGCAGAGCTGTCTTGTTTGCGCTGGAAACGAACAGAAAAAACAAAAAAAAAAGTACCGAACGCACATGCGCCTCTCTCTCGTCATGTTCTTTTTAACATGGCTGGTATCCACGTGGCGTATTGGTCAGGAAAATGGCGTAAGGAAGGCTAAGGGGCCGCTAGACAAAACTAAATTAGAAACCTAACCACTTGAATGAACAAAGATAAGAAGCGAGAATTCGTTAGCGCCATCAATGAACACGCGCGGCCTGTCCTTTGCTACTGAAGTCACATGCCACACTAATAATGCCGAGACTTCGCTAGTTGGTAAAGCCGAAAAGCGGATTTGTTTGTTCAAAATTCGAGCGGCTCGGCCTGTTTAGCTTTCTGAACTACTTCTTCCTTCTGGTTGTTCTACGCGCAGCTCCGCTTTTAAGGAAGCTCCTTCAACAAGGAAACGCAGCTTTCTGGTGACATTTACCGGCTGCAGAGCTACCTCCGACGCCGTGCCGCGCACATGGGAGATGGGGCAACCGAGAAAGATCCGGACGCCTAGAGAGTCGGATTGTCAGGAAGCGCCCCGCGCTGCGAGGGGAGTATGTAATCGGCGGCGATGAGCCGTGGATCCCGTACTGGTGCCTGCAAGAACTTTACATTGCCCCTAACTACCCAGAATGACTTGATGCGATTCATCGGCACTAAGCTGAAGAAGCTTTATAAAAAGGGACCCATCATTATTGCTGGGAACTTAAGCGTTGACGTTGTCAAGCAAAAGTGGCTCCTAAAGTACATGCTTTCAAAGTTTGAGATGGTTTGTCTCACGCTTAAATTGTGTCTTACTACCATGCGGGGAACTTGAATTAATATGGTTTTCGCCAACATCCAGTTTACTGAGATTTGATGCCACTGCCAGTCTATTTATAGTGATTTTAAGCCCATCTTGGCCAAGCAGAGTAAGAAGCGGAGGCACTCATGATCACGGAATATTGGATGCATCTACAGGAATGACAAAAAGTTGGTCCCCCCGAATAACAAGAAGTAGTGCAGGCCTCCAATGGTGAGGGTAAATGGTTCTGATTTGCTTATACGGCAGTCGTCTAGTTCTTAGATAAGTGAGTCGAACAGAGCCCCGCTGTAGCACCAGGCTTGCAGCGTTGTGGAAACTGGTTCAGAATTTTTGAAGCAAGCGTAAGCCGGTAGTTAGTAGTTCTGACAATTATTGGTGAACTCAATGCGCCATTTTTACAGCCAGTTACTTCGGCTCAGGTATAACCTCTGCTAGGACTTCTCAGCTTCTCACACAAACCATTTAGCAGCCATAAACTCCAAAATAGAACACCTTCTGCACGGGTACTGGCTCCTGACTGCATGTAAGTTTCGCCTGGTAGAGCAAATAGACCCTTTGAACAGCTTCTGCGACTTGGAAAATTAACCCTGAGCATGCCGCTCATGGCGCACCTGCATTCGTTCGAGGTCCTCCTTCGGGCCAACGCCGGATAGCATTAGCAGCTGTGCAGACCCAAAGGCTCCCGCAGACAAGATCACTTCGCGGGATGCGTACACGTTCATCGCGTGGCCCAACCTTGTGAAAGTCACACCCACAGCACGGGTTACCTCGAAGATCACCTGCCGCATAAAGAGGCACGAAATGTTGAATATCGATTGGGGAGAGAAAGAGACAAACGTGACAATAAACATTTATTGATAGCAAGAGATGTGCTTGAGTTGATTTTTTAAGGCAGTGTCCTTAGCCGAAATGCATTCAGCGCGGGTGGAATTGGCAGCCTTGGTCGTCCAGACAGGTTCTCACCAGGGCTCTTACAGAAAGCTCAGCAGTGGACAGGTAGCTTTGAAAACCTCATGCTTGCGAAAGGGGATGCAAGACGCGAGAAGAATTTCTTCATTTGAAAATATTTAAAATTATTATGGCAATGGTATTGTAAACCGATAAAAACAAGGGTAAATTTCATTGCTGTAGCACAGTGGCAGAAAGTTTGACTAAACAAAACTATGCTTTTAGAGAAATAAATTAAGAATGTAGAAATAACAGGGTACATCTTTCCAGCGTTTTTCACAAGTTAGGCTACAGACATTGTGAAAATTTTAATTGAAAATGTTCTTGAGTAGGGTAAGACACAACGGTGAAAACTAACAAAATCGCAATGAGCAAAATGTGCCTGACGGCATTGCCGATGCGGCCAATATAGAGGGTCGCTCCGGAGTGCAATCACCGGGTGAAAGTCTTTTCTCATCTTAATCCACACCTGCTGTCACCTCTGCAGGCGCACATTGGATGTATAGTAGAGTATCGTAAAGGTGAGCCTTGAATTCTTAAGTGGCTGTTTCCTCTGATGAAATCCTTACCTATTGGTTAGTCAATTCTTAATTATGCCGCGTGATTCCTTGTTAGCCAGATAGGGTTGTGGCGGTGATAGAGCTGCGGTAACTTGAAGAGTAATTTAAAAATCAGCATAATTTGAAGCGGTATAATGGGTTTTCTTTGAAATTAGGACACACGTTCTTCCGTTTCTGCTCATATTCTTCGCTGTCCGTGAGTTTGAAGAGACTGGTGTTGATATTTTGCCACCTTGTTCAGTTGCGTGACACAATATTGGTTCTTGAATCAGTTCTAGTGGGGGAGGCGGCTTGGTGTGATAACGTCAGTTACTGGCACAGCTAGCGGCCATGTCTACGGAGGAAGTATAACTAACGCATTCTTACAAAAGAGAAGAATCTCACGTCACGACTTCATCTGGAATCATTGTTCATACAGATCATACAGACAACGGAGCGAACATTGAGTCGAACGCAGGGCAATCTGCCTCCAGTTTACTCCCACTGTCTATGTCACATTCTTAGGCGTACATAAAACGTGGTCTGATGTAGTGACGAATTCATTGTGAACAAGGCTCCCGTGTGGGAGCCGAAACGTCTTTTATTTTGCGAAATATATTTTTTCGTCGGTGTTTTTTATTCCGCGTTGTATCACGACCCACCCCGACCAGACGGGCTTCTGTCCAACCATAGATTTCAACTAATTTTACTGCGCAGGAGTGGCACCTGCTGTACTCACGCATCCGTCATTTGTCTCTGCTGTAATGCCAGTGCCCTATTTTCCACACCCCAGCTTTCGCTGCGCCGTATTCGAGATTCAGGCAAGCCCTCGTATCTGCCTGCCTACGTTGTAGGTTCCGATTCGCTGCAATGACGTATTTCTGGGGAGGCTTGATAAGTACTGCTGATAACGGGTGGCTAACGGTCACAAAAAAGTGAATAGATGACCCATTAGCGTTTTCGCGTTAATAGGAAAACTCTGTTCAAGTACGTACATCGTTCTGTATATGAGTGGACAGCAGTGCGTTCCTGTGTGCGCGAGCTTAGAGAGTTAGAGCAGAGAGAAAAAATCCCTCCACCTAGTGTACTCGGTATGTGGCCGGGGCCACTGCGCATGCGCAGAGGCGACTGAACCGTTTATTCGGATGCGTAGATGGCCTACAGTGTACCGAGTGCCATACCGGGACTGGTTCCCTGCTTTGCTATACCTATGTGTGCTCTATGAAAGAGGACATACGGCATCTCTTGTGCTACCGCCCGCAGCATAAAAGCCTACGCTAAACAGCGAAATGAATTCTTATGCGTAGGCTACAAGGTATCTCTTTAAAACTGAATCACTTTCGTGGCCCGGTGCAGAATCACGGTGAGGCGGCGCTCTTTTGACAAAGGCTCTTTTGAAATTTTGGTCTGACTCGGGATTGGTCGATGTTCTGTAACTCGATTTTTTCTGCTGATGTTGTAAACTTTTTATTTGTTTTATTTTCCTCAACCTGTCATTCATTGTTACTACGTATTTTTATACCGTTATTTTCCTTTTTAATTAACTGTGTTCACCCCCCCGCTCGGCCATGTGGGGGTGCTAACCGGTGGGGTATTCATTAAAACGGTCTATTTCTCTCTTTTTTTCTCTCTGTTCAGTAGGCATATTTGGGTTTATCATTTCTGCATTTCTCCGCGTTGCTGTCAGGAGTGAACCGATCACGAAAATCCGGAGCATTGAAAACAGGCGAGCACTCACTGAAAGCGCACGTGTAAGTCCGAATAGGTAAACACCTGATGGACCTCGCAAAGCCATCTTCCTGAGGTCAAAGTCACTGGGACCATCAATGTTGAAGATAAGGGAAGGCAACTGGGATCTTGTCCTGTATTTAATTAGATGTCGACGCATCGAACTAGTCAGTACGTCCATCATTGCACTCCAGCATAGCTCTCTGTAGGTGCATTGACAGCAGTTTAGATTTAGCGGGTGAATGAACATAGCCGTCCATTGGAGGTAACCGCCCGTTGGATGCAAACGGTGTTTGGTGTAGCTTCTAGTTAGCTGTAGTTGCTCACTGTAACTTTAATTAATATGTCAAGGTTGATGGCGGTAGCACCACGTGGACTAGAGTAACATACATCTTGGCTGCTGTGGCTAAAACTAACTTTTTTAGAGACACACTTTCCAGAACGCGGTTCCGGTGTCACGCTCTTCCTTTTTTGTGCGTGTTTGCTCGGTTTTATTGCATAGTGACAATGGCACTAAATAAAAGAACCTCATGCCTACTCACCTACTCATCTTTTTCGCGAACAACATTGTTATCTCAACCTGACTGGCAGTCTTTAGAGCGTCGTCAAGTGGGATAATGCTACTTAAAACTGTTAAAAATATAAAGATGTCCTTAAGCCGGTACAAGAATACAGGCGCGTATCAGCAGGACATTCCCGTCTACTCTTCGCAATTTTTCCTTTTTTGTCTTGTCGTAATGGCCTTTAATGTTTTTATTGTCTCTGTCACATCGTGGCTTTACGTGACCCTAATTCAAGCTGCTGTAGTAAAACATGTACGTAGTGCAAGATGCAGAAAGAAGCTTTCTTTCGATCATATTCACCAAAAGTTTGCAAAACGTTTCTGTGGTTGACGGCGCTTAACTGATTCGTTCTAGGGTAAAGTTTTTTAAGAATGAGCCAGCTCACCAGTTGGGTCTAAAACCACGAAGGAAAATGTATGCGTTACTCAGCTCCTAACTATGAGGTAATATGCGCTTCACAAACATGAGCTCCTAAACAGAAGTGTTTGACAGCTGGTGTAACTTTGCTGTCAGAACAAAAGAGGCCATACCCGCCGCGGTGGCTCAGTAGCTAAGGCGTTGCGCTGCTGAGCACGAGGGTGCGGGTCCATATTCCGGCCGCGGCGGCCGCTTTTTTGATGGAGGCAAAAAGCAAAAAACGCCCGTGTGTACGAGATTTCGGCGCACGTTAAAGATCCCAAGGTTGTCGACATTAATACGGAGCCCTCCACAACGGCGTGCCTCATCAACTGCGCTGCGCCCGCGCGTTAAAACCTACAATCAACAATCAACAAAAGAGGCCATAAGAAATTAGCCCCATGTCAGTGGACGTAACAGCAAAAACGGCAGTCGCAAAGGGTCAGGTTTGGTGTAGCAATTTGCATTTTTGTTTTAACAGCTGAGGCCCATCGCGGCTGCGGGTACTGTGAATGTGCGAGTGCAGTGGTCGTCGTCCACAATACTACTTTGCTTGTCTTGGGAGCAAAGAGCTCCTGATTCGTCTAAAGCTTTACATTTGTCTATAGAATCACCCACCACATTTACCCACAAGAAAGCATGAACCAGTTCAATACCAATCAAGCATCTTTGATTGAAATAATGCTGTTTCATGAGCCCGCTCGGCACTGCACTATGGTTGCGTTAGTTCAAGCTACAGCCAGAGTAAAAATTCAGGCCAATATAGTCCTGGGCCGCAAAGTGGAATTATTTGGTGTACTTTCAACACAAGAGTGGTAACTACGCCACACTGCAAGTGCAACTTGTATATCATGTGCGTTAATTGAAAGTAAGTGCACAAAACCGGTTGAAACTAAGAATTTGAACTCTGAAATACCATCAAACAAGAATTCCAAACCAGTTTGGATTCCAAACCACAATTCCAAACCACAATACCAAACGAGTATGCGATGTGGTTTTTGGCAATCACAACTGTTGTTAGCGTAGTTACTTGCGGAGTTAAATTAGGCCCGAAATTGTGGTTATTAGGCTGGCTCACTTCGGCAATAGGGGGCGTCAGCTACAGACGAGGCTGCTCTATGATGTGCTGCCGTGGCGTGTGTAGTGGCATGTTCGATGTACAATTACGGTGATTGTAAGGACTCGGTTTTTGGCGGAGTTTCTCCATCGACGTGTTGCCGCGATAGATGGGTGACGCGTCGGATGGCCGAAACTGGATGGAGATTTCGATTGATGTACTGTCGCAATGAATGTTCTGGCATGGTGTTTGTAATTGCGCAAAATTGGACGTTCTTGCTTGTTGGATGTAATGGCACGATGAATGTGGCTGCCTCAGTCGCCTGTATTCCCACTTTCTGCGTATCGTACAACTACCGCATTCTCAGTGCTGTCGGACATGCCACGAAAGGAAAGATCAAAAGCGGCGTGCACAGGAAAATTCAGATGCTTCGAGGCTTTTGTCACTTCGCACGACTGCTTCCGATTACTAGAGCGTCATTCGACGGCGGAAACGCTTGTGTGGCTCTAACAACGGCGAAAGGTCGTGTGCCCAACCGCACCATGGGTTGCTGCCACGCAGTGCGCCATTGCAAGTACACCAGGTGGTGTCCATCGAAAAAAAACGAGGGGGGGGGGGGGCGGACACACGATCGGCAAAAGGCTTCGTGGTCGAGTCCCAAGTACAAAAGGTGTGAATGTTGCAACAACACCCAACACATAGCTAAAGAATCTACTCGTGTTTTTTCTCTTGTCATCTCACCATCTCACCAACTACCGTTAGACCGTCAAGTTAGTCGACGCGAATTTGAGCTGTCTGATGATCTCTGAGTTTTAATCTCCCATTTTACAAATGCTACTACCTTTCCCTTTATTCAAGCCTCAGCTGCATTGCGTAAAGTGCAATCAAATCGTTCAATTTTGCCCTGCATGCATTTCAGTGTGTCATTATAGCAGGAGTAAAAAAAATCAAATGGGAAGTCGGAACAGACAAAACCGCGCTTTTGAACACATTCTTACGATTTCCAATTAATGCAAATGAGCCAAAAATGCTAACATTCTTTCAAAAGTATCGTACACGTATAGTAAGAAAACAATAAAAACAAGTTACTTAATTGCAGCTTTACCCTGCCATTAAAAGCGTGTATTGTGGAGGGCAAGGCCCATTACAGTAACACTTGCCATATGTAATAAGGCCTGCGATTATTGAACACCCACTTCTGACATAGCGCCCCTAAGAGGCCCTTACACGTGTATATAAAAGAATAATAGATATGATCCTACAAATCCTGTCGTATTCCTTGAACGGTAATAAGCAGCAAGAAAAGTTGGCAACATTTAGTCTTCAGAGACGGAGCTCGAGGTCACAAAAGATAAGTATAAGATTAACCACTGCTCAGAACCCCCGACGTGACTGTGAAATCGAGAGAACTGAATTTGAAGAACTATAGGCCTTAGAGCTTGCGTTATCTGGGCAGCAACAGGTGCCCACATGTTATAGGCTTTCGAAAGTCGCTCGCTTAGAAGAATCGGGTACAGAACAGGTTGCCCTTATTTCGAGAATTTCTTGTATAATGAAACGCTTCCGCAAGTGGCGGTTAACTAGCAAAATTGAAGCTGTCACTATTCGAACCATTTTATGGCTTAGCTATGTTTTCCTCGCTGTTACGTTAAAGAACGCCCTTTACTACTAAGAACCTCTTGAAGTGGCATCTACCAAGGTTAGACCCCTTCAGGAACTTTCTGTACGAGGCGAAAATCCTAGAATTGCTTTGGGCGCGCAATAAAATGATTTCGCCATTCTGCATTGGACGTCAATGGTTCTGAGGAAGGAACAGCGATGCTACGATTGTTTTACTTCTCAATCTACTGATAGTAGGCAACACTCTCACTATGTATGGCCAAGTTATTCGGTGGCTCACGACGCGCCTGTGCGGCCCACCGAAGTGGCATATATTGTGACCGCTGGTAGTTTGATTTCACGCCGCCGGCGATTACTGTAGAATTGGCGCGATAGAATGGCGCTTCAGGTGCTACCTGCCGGGGTGCTGCGAATGCTTTCTGGGTGCGCTTGGCTTTCCTGCATGAATAAGAATGCTAGCTAAAATGGCTGCGCATACTCTTTAGCTTCTATCGCTAGTCAGCAGGAGATGGAAATGTTTGAAGCAGTATTGCGCGTACACCTATAGCTGTTTCTGACGCTGCTCAAAAGGACAGTGGAGCATAAATCATTATGTCCTTCATAGGTAGTTTGCTAATGAGCTTTAATTGTGCAATGTAACAATTTAGAGGCATTGCTGGTAGATAAGTTTGTATTCTCTCTAAAGATATCCAGTTAAGATGCACTGATCGCATGATAAAAGTACTTGAATTACATGTATGCACAGCACGCACGTTTTAACAGCAGATCTGGTTAAGCTCTCAGTTAAGCCGTCAGCGAACAAAACCAAACAAGAAAATGCTGCGCGCACGTGAGCGTGCGTCTAGTGAGTGCGTCCGGTAGAACGTACCCATGTGGGGGATTGGCCAAAATCGGCCGTAAGGAGAGCTAATGTGCCTGCTACACAAAATTGTAAATTATAAACCTCTGCATTTCAATGGAGAAAATAAAATAGCACGTAATTACAAGCGATAATACGTAAAAAATTCGGACGAAGAGGCTGGAACAAAAGAATAACCTTTGCGTGTCGTGAGAACGCCGGGCGGCAGATACCCACGGCAGGAATTGGCCAGAAATCCGACGCAAGGAGAGCTAGTTCGCCTGTCACAGAAAACTCTAAATTACAAACGTAAGCATTTGAATGAAGAAACAGCATATAATCGGAGGTGATTGAGCTAACAGCGTTGCTCACAAAACAAGTGTCGCTGCTCCGGACTACACTCGCTCCGCGTTGCTATAAGGGCAACCGCTTGCGCTCATAAAACTCGAAATTGCCGCGGCGGTCGTGGCAGAACCCTCCCCGACTGTGCCCTGCGCACATGGGGGATGGGGGAACCAAAAGAGATCCACGCCGCCGAAGGAGAGGCGGCTTATAAAAAAGCGCGATGCGAGAATTCAATCGCCCTGAAGAACAACAAAAAGAGGTGCATATCTCCAACGTCAAGGGAGCACTCTACGAAGACTATAAAGTATACCAAGACGGAACAATGCACTGTACAAATAAAACACCTATAGACTTTACTGTGCATTTTATTTGGTCTTGTACTGACGAGGGCTATGTATATGCACAGGGTAAATAGTACTCAATGATTTATATAGTGCTCGTCGAGTTTAGCTTAGTGATACGATTACAGCTCTACTGGGACATCAGGCTTGCACCGTTTTGCAACCAGGCTTTTACTTTTTTTACACCGTCCTAGTTTGCGCCAACCAAGGTAACTTTCGGGTATGTTGTAATAACAGCTAGGCAATAGCGCCTTGTACGTTCCTTACGAAGATTTGCGGGAGGGGTCTGTAGTTATCTCTGAAAATTGTAAAAAATGATGGAAGATCCGCTAACGCGTAAGACTTGAAGGCGGCGAAGCTGTACGCAACCTTCACGACCATCACGACAGTTTAAGTCCATGATTGCAGCCGATTTGCTTCTTCTTCGCTGCCGCAACGACCCTTACTCCGCCATTGTTGCTATAAGTGTGAGCTCCCTTAAATTTTTTGGAAGTCGTAATCATTGCACATCAGTCTGGAGGGGCATACGCTATGACGCGTCTTTCTCGTTCCGAGCGAGTGTTGCAGCGATTACGGTGAACGCTGGAGTTTTTGTTTTTTTGACCAATCATGGCCAATCTACCCAAGTGGGCATGCTTGGCTGGACTAACAGGCGCCAGGGACGCTGGGCGGCCGCCAGAAGGCATGCGCTCATGAGCGCTCGGCATTTTCTTAGTTTTTTTCAACTGCGGTCACAAAACTAATGAGTTCAAACAGTTCGTGTAATAGAATCAGGTGCGCCAAGCGAATGCATTTAAAAACCGAAATCAGGCATGGCGGTTGCAGGTAGTTTAAAAAAAAAGCCGCGCCCGGTTAAGGATTCACTACCTCCATAATCAGTTCGAAGCGAGTGCCACGTGCGTTAAAAATACTGGTTATTTACCTTGAACGCAAACTTTCGCACCTCTCAATACTTGTTTTATATCTACAAGTTTCTTAACAATGTTTAAGTGCCAAAAATAATTTGGTTTGGGCATACCCTCTCTGCCCCTTGTCAGTTTCTGGAGCATTGTACAAGCGTCCGCTACTGGCGTACGAAGACAACAAACATTAGGAGTTCCAGCTCAATTTAAATTAGAGACCACAAAAATACAAATATTATAGCTTTATCCTTATGGTATAAAAAGCATATTCCTTGCTTGAAAGGGCTGCAGAAATTTGTGCGCTTGGCATTCCGGACCCTTCCCAATGATGCTCACCCCGCGGGGTGGTCAGACTGCATTTGCCGACGACGGCTCAATTGCTTCCCGCTTCCGCGCAGCGATCAAAGACGGCCTGGGCTCGCTCTCATCTATGGCCAAAATGCGGAGTACGCATGGGCCGAGCCCGCGGCGGTGGCGGCTAGCGGAAGGGGCCGCGGCGGAGCTCGGCGCGGCGAGTCCGTTCATGCGTTCCCAAAGCGGGATTCACACGACGGAGAAACCCTCTCACGGAGGCGGACGGATATGTGACGTCAACAGCCCTTGACCGGATTATCCGGCCTGGCGGCGCGTCCACAAGGGCGAAGCTACGCGGAGTGACTACCAGACGACAGCGCCGACGAACAGGTTCCATTCCCCGCCGAGGGCTACCGCCGTCGAGTGAAAACATGCGGAGGCATTTTCTTTCGCGGAGCCACCGCGGGCTATCCCCACCGAGGGGTGGAGCCTAAAACCGGTCACGTGAGCAGGTCCCGCGGGCCAAAAAGAGAGGGTTTATCCGTCGTGTGAATCCCGCTCAAGGAGGTGGCGCAGCTGCGGTCAAATGAAGGTGAAATTTCAGCAGACGGCAAACTCGGCTCGACTATATGTTAGTAAAGCTTGGCTTTAAAGCACACTTTTGAGTTCTATTCGGCATCTTCCCGGTATGCTTTCACAAGCTCGACGAAGAGAAGATTTATTTACAAGCGAAAATTATCCTTACAAACTTAATTGCGCCATTAGAAGGATCGAAAATTAACCCAGAGGTGACTTTTTTGATCAAAATAATTGTAATATAAAGCAGCTCACGAATGAATACATCAGTCAAGTTTCGAAATTGGGGCACCGAAATATTTGTAAAGTCAGCCAGGAGACTCACCTTGGTGACTTGGCTTAGTAGCGCCACGTGGAGATTCTTTCGTGCGCCAATGATGGGCTGAATGAAGGCCGTGTTTGCGCTGACTCGGGCGCCGTTCCTTGTGTTTGTTTGTGGCCGGGAGCAGCCTTCGTTGACAGAACATGGGGTAAAGGAATAAGTATGCGATTTCGAGTTTACTTCGAAAATACAAAGAAATGGTGCAGCCAAGACACTGTAGCGAGGTTGCTATTTGGGGAAGCTCTCATCTCGAATCTGGGGAAATTCGATCACCTGCCATCTCAGGTCCGTTGTAGTCGACGTAGGGATAACCGGACTCATTGCACGCCATCAAGAATGTGTCGCTGAGACTTGTGCGACCGTTGGCGTAGTTTACTGCTACTTCTCCACCGGTGCCATGATAGTCTGCACGGAAACATAAGGAAGGAAAGGAGATTTCGATTAATATGACGAGCGGGTGGCTGTTTCCGTCTATAAAGTGCACCAGCACTTTTTAACGCGAAACTGTTTTATTCCTGGATTCACCAAGATTTTGCTACGTCATATCTGTCACGAAAATGACGCCAGTACAACGATGAAAGCGGACTGTAAAGGGTGCACCCGTGCACACAGGGTCTTCTTGCGGGGAAGTAGCCTGTAGTACAAAAGAGTACGTTATACTTAGGGTTGTTCGTTTTCGAGTTTTATATTTTAACATGAAAGTGTTTCATGCCGGAATACACCAAGATTTCATTGACGTCATATCCGTTTCGGAAATGACGCCAGGGCACCTTTGCCGAAGCGATCCGCCAGCAGGACGTCGGTCACCAAGCACACCCACAAGACCGACGCCGACCCGCAAATCGTGATCAGCGGCAGATTTCTCTGCACATTTCGCTTTCGTGTTTTACAGAGGAATCAACCACAGTTTTTTACCAGTATACCAGTTCTGTTTTTACGATGTTTTGGCTTCGTGGATATGACATTCTGGGCATTTTTCTAACCACGGAAAAGGCCACTGATTTATTTCACCACACTGTGAGTCGACCAATGGCATACACACGCTTTGACACCTTATGTATGGTCTCATCTCGAGGAAAATTCGCGGGGACCTATTCCACAACGCATTTCCAAGATAGAAATTTAGGCATGATTTCATGCTGGGTCAAAAAATGTTGTTCTGTTGTCTGCCATTATCGGAAGTAGGATTTGGTACTTAAGTGCCGCCATCTAGAGAGCAAACAAGATCATTCCGATTTCATGGGGGATTATATGCGCGCAGTATTTGCGAGGCATGGTATAGTGAAGTCGATTGTGCAAAAAAAAAAAAAAATTACCCGCTTTTAGCGTCCACTTTTAGACGCAAGCAAAACAAAAAAAAAATTCTCTGAAACAACATTGGACTCTTATTTTACCCACTGAAGCTGCACGTGGGCAAATTATCTTGGTAGAAAAGAACAGGTCCACTAAGCCCATTTGGGTACGTCTCATGCGAACCTAATTCATGTAAACAATTTTTTGTTTTAGTAAGAAAACATCGTCTAACTCAGTAGTAAAGACTTCTGATTCCTTAGTGATCGCTGGTGATTTCAATTTACCCGAAATCAATTAGATGCCAAATGCCACGATACATATAACGCGCCTAGTGCGCCGGCAAAAGAATTGGTGAAAATAAACAGCTCATTTGCACTATCGCAGTTGGTGTGGCAACCTACGCATGGACGTAATGTGTTAGACCAATTTTTTACCAATTTGCCTGTAGACACGGAACCTGTGCTCATCTTGCCAGGCATAAGTGAAAATAACGCTGGTTTGTGCAAAGTGAAATTGGGGTACATTCAGGTCGATCAGAACGCATGCAGACAAATAAGCAGCTGCCGAAAGGCTCGAGTCCATGAAACTCCGCTGGCACTTGACTCCCATTACGATGTATCTGAAATAGTGTCAAGAGTCGCTGAACGTGGAAGAAGTGTGGAGTTTACTTGAAGGTCTGATTTTCGTGTTACGGGACCGATTCGTTCCGTCATAGATAATGACGGCAAGGTGGGGTATACCTCGCCTTGCAGTATGAACCACTGGTTACGTCTACAGACGTAAGCCGCTGTTCACAAGGGAAGTTCGTAGAGCACTGAAAAAAATCGACTATACGCGGCGTATAGAAAGAACCCGACACCCTAGACAAAGCAACGATTCCAACGCACTTTAAATAACGCGACCCCGCCGCGGTGGCTCAGTGGCTAAGGCGTTGCGCTTCTGAGCACGAATTTGCGGGTTGGATTCCCGGCCACGGCGGGCGCTTTTGTGATGGGGGCGAAAAGCAAAAACTCATGTGTGTACGAGATTTCGGCGCACGTTAAATATCCCCAGGTGGTCAAAATTAATTCGGAGCCCTCCACTACGGCGCGCTTCATCGCCTGCGTTGCGTCGGCGCTTTAAACCCTACAATCAATCAATCAATCAAATAACGTGAAGTCCGCAATATCACACCTGAAAGTTTATTTTTTGGAATATTTTTATTCTAGGTTGAAAAGTAACCGTTGGGAATTCGGGGAATTTATCAAGACGAATAGAAAATACAAAGTGTCAATTCCTGTGCTCGAACACAATGGGTCTCTTGTTCGTGATAGCATCGGTAAGACGAAATGTTTTAGCTCCTTCTTTAGTTCTGTTTTTCTGCACGCGCAACTAACCATAATTAAAAGTTTTACTACGGGCTTGTCGGAGGGGAATCCAGGAGTGACATGGTCTTCGATAGGAGAGGCATTCAACTACAACTTGAGCGTTTAAGTACTACTAGTGCTAATTGTTCCGATGACTTGCTGAACTTTCTGCTCTCCGCTTGTGCAGGCGCATTTTTTAAATACCTGTATGTGCTCTATAATAAATCCTTGACATTCGGATTTTTGCCTTAATACTGGAAAATTGCCATTGTTGTTCCTAATCCCAAATCAGGACCTCGAGAATTTGTGTTTAATTATCTGCCTTTGGACTTCACGTGTGCATTTTGAAAGATATTTGAGAATGTACTTTTCAGCAACATCACGAACCGCTTAAACTTGTTTCTCCTGATCCCTCAGCAACACGGATTTCAAAGTGGGTTTCCTTGTATTACTCAAGTTACCGAATTACCCCCGACTTAGCATGAAATCTTGAGAAAAGGGATTGTGTAGTTTGCATCTTTCTAGATTTATAGGTGCCATGCAGACAAAATAAAAGTTGGTTTTATTCGAAAGATTTCGTGTTTTATAGTTCCCCAGTGTTTGTTCGAAAAAAAAACGATGTTTTATTCAATGCGAATTCAATCAATCTAAGTTAAAATTTTTATTCTTGCACCAAATCGTGTTTTAACGACGTCTGCAATGACATCATAAGAGCCGGTCACCATACCATGAAAGGCCGTTTTCTGCCTTTGCTTTGTGTTTGACCCTATATTTGTACCTGGCGTGTTTTTGTGGAGGTAGAAAATAATTGTTTCGTGAATATGCTGCTCACTCGAAAAATACGGTCCCGTAAGATGCCGTCACTTACGCCAATCAGCCAGTATTGTCTGAGACAAACCAAAGAGCTGCAGCGCTGTGGAGCTAAAACAGTGCACGCAGTATCAACAGCAGTACGCATCGGTGCTTCTATGGTTACGTGTGCTTTCGTAACTTCCACTTTTTATTCTACCATTCTCCCTGCTATAAAAAGATGTGCCTTAATTTAAGAACAAATAGCTCGTTCGGGAAGCTTATAAGCTCTGCCTAAATTACGTTTGCTTTTGCTGGCTTCAGCCAATACCAGTGCTGGTGCGTAGGAGATCATAGGTTCTGTTGAGGGAAATGAGCTAGTGGGTCGCATGTCCATTCCATTTTTTTTCTGAATTATATAGCTTATTTGAGTGACGTTTACGTTAAGAATGGTGTCACTATGATTATAATAAGGCAATCTTTTGAATGAATCAAACTTGTGTTTTCTCTACAAGGCCCCCTTAAGGAAAGCTTTTGACGTAGTTCCCCAAATTCTTTGCTCGTAGATAGATTGTCGTGATGCAACATAATTTAAGCGGTTGTTGAATGAATAAAAGCCTACCTAAATCGTGGGACACAACGAGTAGTTCTTGGCGATAAAGAGTCCCATGGTGTTGATGAGTCATCAGAGGTGCTTCAAGGTTCGGATTTGGATACAATATTGGTTTTGTTACACATTAATGGTATTGCCCTTGGCATATTATGCTGTACCCGATTATTCGAGCATGGCTGTGTTTTGTATTGTGTTATAAAAGGTCCCGATGATTATAATGAACTACCGAAGGATTTAGACAAGGTTGCAGAGTGTTCTGATAAATTGGGCATTTGTGCTTTACTACTGTTACAATTCAGCCCGCCGCTGGGCTTTGCTTCAACACTCCTCGGCTGTGCGGCGCAGCCTCCACTACGTGAGACTTTCAAGCAGCACCCCCCCCCCACACCCCCCCCTGTCGGTGACTCACCTTTGCAGGCTACAGTTCAAACAAGCTGTGAGAGGCCTGGATCAGGCGCCACGCTATCGGCGCGATCAAACTTCTGTGGCGTGCCGACGCAACAGGCCGAGAATTGTCCGAAGGACGTGGAAGGCCCGCGTACGCTGCGGAGACCTCCCTCTCTCCTGTCTCGGACTCAGCGTGCGCCGCTACTACCGACCGCTTACGAACTCTGGACAGAGTGTTGTGTGTGTCTGGGCCGTTCGTGTCGTGTGCACAATCTAGAGGGAACGCGTGTTTTGACCCTTGGCGCTTTGGGTATAAATAAGACCCCCCCAGAGCTGTAGTTCATTCCTCTTTGAGCAGTGAATCGATGCTGTCACTCAGCTCGAGTCCTCTACTCTAACCATGCCCGTCGGGGCATTGTTCTTTGGCTTCGGCTCATCTCTCGCTATGAATTAAACAGGTACGTTTGCCTACGGCTTTTGGACTTCTTGACGGCTGAAACATTGACTACCACACGCATGTCGGAGGCGACGTAGCTCGGCTCGGGTCGGCCTTCCCGGATGCAACACTACACAAAGGTACCCACACGTATATACGTATGCCATTATCGCAACAATTCTTCAATCCGTGTGGGAATAAAAACACCTTGGTGTGTACTTAACCATTACCCTATGCTGGCAGCGTCATTTCACTATATAATTTCTAAGGCTTGTAGAGTCCTAGGTATGTTGCGTAGAAACGCGATGTGGTTACCTTTAGACACCAGGGATTCACTTTACAAGACTAACATCAGGTCAATATTGGAATATGCGTGTTCCATCTGGGACCCCTGGACTGTGACAGACGTAATGAAACGAGAAAATTTACAACGCTTAGCAGCCCGTTTCGTGGTTCCAAATTATACTCGGTATTTTAGCGTATCCTAAACAAGGTAAAACGTACGATGTAATACCCTTCATAATCATAAGAAGACATTCAAATTAAAATTCTTTCAACGTATATATAAGTCTAAAACCGGCCTCAATCGTGATATCGACATATGGCACCAGACTACATTTCTGCAAGGACCCGGCCAGAAAAAAGGTACAGCAAAGACAAAACCGAAGGTATGATGATGATGGTTAGAGTTTTTTGGCGCAAGGCCAGCTGGGGCAAAGAGCGCCAAACAAAAGCATCTAAAATAAAATAGTGGCTACTAAAGCCAAAACAACAATAAAATCAATTAACGGCAATGGTGATGGCTGGTGTATAGGGCCAGATTTGATTATGCGTGATAGGAAATGAAGTTTAAAATATTCACATCTGACAAGCACTCAAACACACATTTAACGGAAAACATGGCATCGTCACCCAGAAACAGAGGTGGATGTAGGGGAAGGAAGGAAGGAAGAAAACTTTATTAAGAAAGGATGGCCCGAAGCCGCAGGGGAAGGGGGAGGGCAGGAAGGACGCTAGTAATGTCCAGCCATCGACGCCGCACAGACAAAGCTCCAGAGTGCTGTCAAGGTGTCCTTGACACGCCAAGAGGGCCGAATCCACTCTTCGTAGGAGTGAACCCACACCGGGCGGTGTTGGGCGCGAAGCACGGCAAGGCCCGGGCAAGACCAGACGAGGTGCGGAAGGTCAGGCTTCGTTGTGCCATGGCATGCGTAGCAGAGCACATTGGGGTCCAAGAGAGAAGGGGAGGAACTGGGAGCTGATTCGGTCTGTGGAGGTCCTGCGAGGTCTACAGAATGGGAGTTTCCCGCCGTTGTTGACGTCGGAGAACTTGCCGGCGGTATGTTGTTGCCGTGTTGGGATTCATTGCCCGAAGGGTCAAAGTGAGTGTGCCGTCCTCGCCACCGTGCGACGATGTCAGCGGTTATGGCGAAGCCAGAACGGGCCCGGTTGAGAAAAACCTGGGCCCCGCGAGATAAGCCAGGAGGCAGAGGATGCGGGTTCTGGGGTACTGATGACTGGAGGTGAAGGCGCCGGGCATGTCGGCGACGCTGGCGCTCCTCGTCAGGATCGAAGTGGGCTCCGCTGGCTATGGTCTCCCCGGGCTGACGGCGGTACGACGAAGATGCCTCGCTCGCCAGCCTGTGAGCGCTGTCATTACCGGGATGCCCCCCATGGCCAGGGATCCACCGTACTGTTACGGGCGTGTGGAAGGTGTTGTGGAGAGAGCTGCATGATTGTTTAATGCAGTGTGCTGCAGAGTGTTTCCGTGGAATTCCTATAAGGGAACGTAAGGCCTCGGCACAGTCCGTGAAAATGTGCACACGGTGGTACGCGCGCTGATTGCATGCCTGCAGAACGAAACGTGCTAGGCATAGGCCTTGATCAATAGCGCACAGCTCAAGGGTGGTGGTGTCCGGAATGGAGTCGACGATGTAGGCTGTAACGCTGCGTTCATTGCTGTCTGCCGCTACAGCTGCAAGTGCCACAGCAGCCGTGCGAGGTTGCCAGAAGGCGTCCACGTACACACGTAAGGTCCGCGGATCCACAGCGTTGGTGGCTGCGGTGGTCTGCACCAGTGTGGCACGTTGTTCCGTATAAGTAGCCCGAGCAGTTTTCCGTGGTGCTGGTCGCCGTTCTGTGATCAACACATCCTCCCATGGGCGAACGTGTGGAGGGATGGGCGGCTCATCTAGTAGTCACCCACCGTCGTGACGTAGCAGGCGGCGTCCCTGCAGTGTCAAGTGGCGACAGTCGTTTGCGCCTGCTATGCGCGCAGAGAGGGTATCCCCAAGCGTGGGCAAACCAGCATAACGGTACAGCTCTTCGACGCGAGTGTGACGGGGCAGGTCAGTAATAGCCCGCAGCGCCTCCCGATACAAGACCTCTAGCTGGTGAAGTTGGTACTTTGTGAGATCGTAACACATGGCGCCGTAGACCGCTCTAGATACCAGCACTGCCTGTACTAGGCGTCGAGCGATATCTGGCGAAGCACCAACGAAAGTGCCAGAGATGCGACGTATTATGTGTAGGAAACGTCGCCACAATGATTTCAGCTGTCTCAGCCACTCTTGAGCTCCCCCGTTTTCATAAAACGGAACACCTAGTATGCGGATCCAACCATCTGGAGCTGGCTGGATGGGTTGCCCTGCGATAGTTAAACGAATGCGCTCACGATTAGTGGCTTTGCAGCGCACAGCTAAGTAATTTGTTTTTGTTGCTGACACCTCCATGCCAGTGGGTATGAGAAGGGCCGTGAATGTGTCCAAAGCATGTTGCAGGCGCTGTACGGCGGCATCAGTCGTAGGATGATCGTTGGCCTCCGTCCAGATGGTCATGTCGTCAGCGTAAGCCGTGACATGAACCCCTGTGACGGCAGCAACACCTTTGACTAGCTTTACCATTACGATATTGAATAATATCGGGGACATTATGGCGCCTTGTGGTACCCTGCAGGTGTTCTTGAAATGGTGGGTATTCACACGTCCCGAGCGTATTTCAAACGTCCTGTCGGCCAGGAAGGCTCGCACGAAATTCCTCATCCTTTTACCCGGGTAAGCTTCGCAGAGGGCTTGTAGTACCACGTGGTAGGAGACGGTGTCGAAAGCCTTGCGAAGGTCTACAGCCACCAAGATGTGTGGCTTATGATGTCGTGTACGCCGGAGTACCCGCCGAAGGAGGTGGATGCTGTCATGCGTTGCGAGATTGCTTCTGAATCCAGTCTGCGCGGGGTGGAAAAAGAAAGCCTCTTCTTCCAAGTAGTGGATTAGTCGGGTAGCGGCCATTCGTTCAAGTAATTTGCACAGTGTCGACGTCAGGGAGATGGGCCGTAGATTAGACATCGTGAATGGATCTTTCCCAGCCTTAGGAATCGGTGTTACGACTGCGTGCTTGAGAGATTCTGGCAGATGTCCTGAGGCCCAAATGGAATTCAACAGTTCCAGTATGTCGCATCTAGTTTGTTCATCTATATTTCGCAGCATTGACCAAGTCACGCCATCTTTGCCAGGCACACTGCGCACGTTGACTTGCTCCAGGGCAGTTATAAGTTCAGTAATAGTGAAGGGCGCCTCAAGGGGGTCGTTTTCGTCTACCGGCTCCGAGAAGTAAATGTTCTTGGGTGGCGTAGAGGATGGCTGCGGGAAGAACGTCCTTGCAGCTTCTCGTTCGAAAGCCTCGTGAGTGGCCCCGGTGCGTAGAAGCACAGCCGGGACTGTAGCCTGCGCGCTCGTGCCACCAGTGATGGCCCGAAACGTTCCCCACAACTTTCGAGCTCCGGTTCGGTGAGAGAACGAAGCGCAATGCTCCTCCCAGCGGTTCCTCGCAAGTTGCTTCGTGTGACGCCGAATGCGGGCATTGTGTTGGCGTATTCGCACGAGATCTGAATAAGTGCAGCCTCCAGCACAGTAGCGCTCTTGTAAAGTGTCGCGAATCCGCCACAAGTTAATGATGTGGTGGTCTGGAGGTGGTGTGTCAAGCTCGGTCTGTAAAGTTTGAGTAGCTCCTTTAGCTGCCTCAACTATGCGGCTAACAAGGGCATGCGTTGGAGTATCGCCTGGCTCGTGGAATAGCTGGGATGGTGTTTCGGCTAGAAGTATTCGGAAACGTTGCCAATCTGTAACCCTGAGTTGCTTCGTACGCAGTGTGGCACGAGTAGAACTGCTGAGCTGAATCCATAGAGGGTAGTGGTCACTCCCCCTTGGAGAGCTTTCGCGCCACCAATTGGCTACCGTATTAGTAGTGGCCCATGTCAAATCGGGAATGGTGTCTCGTTGATGGGGTCCTGAGCCTAGACGGGTTGCCACTGTTATATTATTCACCATGTTGATTCTCGATCGCGGGAAGTGCGCGTGCGCGGTCACTTAGAAGAAGAGAAGAAAGAAGAGCGGGGGTTGGTACGCGCGCTCGTGCTGGATCGGAAGAGGAAATAAAAGTAGAATGTGTTGCGAACGGTCGCGCGGCGTCGGGTCTTCTCGAGTTAATATTTTTGGTGCCGACAGACCCGGGAAGAAGACCAGGGACCGAAGTGGAGAGCAGCAGGGATGCCAGTGGCTGCAGGCACGTGAGACCCAGAACTGTTTACCGTCGACTCACCCTGAGCTAACTGTAACCATGGCTGACAGCGACCGCATTTGACCACCGACTCCCTCGAAGGCACCGGACTGGACTTTATGATGTAGGGGAATATGTTGTCTGTAGAGTTCTCTGAAGTGTTTGTGTCGTGTTGTGTGAAGTGCCCTGCATGTGATTAGTATGTGCACTACGGATAGGGCCTCTCCGCACCTGCTGCACTGGGGTCTAGAAGATCCCGTCAGCAGATACGAGTGCGTCGCATGGGTGGGCCCTATCCGCAGCCTACCCAAGGCGACTTCCGTGTGTCTGTTGTGTGAGTCAGCTGTGTACCGTCCCAAGTGTGGCTTTATTACATGTGGTTTGTTGTCTGTCTGTTCGTCCCAGTGTGTTTGCCATGTTCTGCGCAGGTGTTGTCTTATGTGTGGCTTGAGGTCTGTGTAGGGTATCATTGTAATGTCGACAGTGTTCCTGAGTGCAGCAGCAGCGGCCCTCTCGTCTGCCAACTCGTTCCCAGCGATCCCAGCGTGTCCTGGGACCCAGCAGAGGAGCAGCTGATGCTTCTGTGCAACAGACATGATAGTGTTAAATACAAGATTAACTATGTGGTTTTTGGGGGGTGTATGCGATGACAGTGCGCGAACAACACTCAAGGATTCTGTGTAAATGATAGACTTCGGAACTTGATTTTCAAGTATGTGTCGTACAATCAGTAAAATTCCATATGGTTCTGCTGAAAAAATTGTCGTGTGGACGCTCATGGTTCTGGCTGCACTGAAATTCGGACCATGAGCAGCGCAGGAGACCATAGTCGAGGTTTTAGACGCGTCACTGTAAAATTCTGCAAGTGGGTATTTATACTGCAGAGACAGAAAGTGCTGCAGTATTGCAGCTCGCGGTACCAGATTTTTGTCAAGTTTCATAAAAGAAAGGTCGGAGGACACACCATGAACTTTCCAAGGAGGTAAAATGTCTGAAAAGGATGATCTGTACACATCTAAAAACGAAGCGCTCAGATCCGAGGCTCGCTCTCTCACTCTATGTGAAAAGGGCAGAGGAACGGATGGACGATTTACAAAAAGCACAGATGTGGATGTGTCGTTAAAGACAGGATAAAAAGGATGGTTATTCAGCGATGAAATTTTAAAAGCATAAAGTAAGTCCATGTATGTCCGTTGGTTCTCAAGGCTCCACTTATTACACTCGGCATACAGACTCTCGACAGGGCTAGTGCGAAAAGCACCCGACGCAAGCCGTAGCCCCATGTTTAGCACTGGGTCAAGCATTCGGAACGCTGTTTTAGTCGCCGACCCATATACCACACTGCCATAGTCTAAACGAGACCCAACCAAAGCAGTATAGAGCCGTAGTAGGAGTTCTTTGTCGGAACCATACAATTGATGGGAGAGAACCTTAAGTATATTCATTGTTTTCAGACATTTATGTTTAAGTTTCTTGATGTGTGGAATGAATGTAAGTTTCTGGTCAAACACAACACCTAAGAACTTGTGCTCCTTGTTCACAGGAAGCGACACGCCATTCAGAGTAATGTCTGGGTCCGGATGGACCCCGCGCTTACTGGAGAACACAACGCAGGAGCTTTTTGCAGGATTCAATTTAAACCCATTCTTGTCTGCCCAGCCGGCAAGCTTCTTGACACCAAGCTGGACTTGTCGTTCGCATATTGACATATTACATGATTTAAAAGATATTTGCACGTCATCTACATACATAGAATAAGAGATTGTTGGTGGCAGTGCCTTTCCAAGAGAGTTCATCTTTACGATAAAGAGAGTGCAACTCAACACGCCACCTTGCGGCACACCATTTTCTTGGACGGGAACCTTTGAAAGTGCACAACCAACTCTTACTCTGAACGCTCTCTCCGACAAATAACTAACAAGGGTGTTCAACATATTACCCGAAACAGCGAATGACCTGAGGTCACTAAGGATCCCATAACGCCAAGTGGTGTCGTAGGCCTTCTCGAGGTCGAACAAGAGAGTTAAGCAGTACTGCTTTTGCACGAAGGCATCCTTGATGTATGAGTCAAGTGCAACCAGTTGATCGTTCGTCGATCGCCCCACCCTAAAGCCTGCCTGGCAGCTCTCGAGAAGACCATTGTACTCGAGGAAGTACACGAGCCTGCGATTGATCATCTTCTCGAAGAGCTTGCACAGGCAGCTCGTCAGGGCTATTGGATGGTAACTTGAGGGGGACGACGGGTCCTTTCCCTCCTCCAAGAAAGCCACTACAATGGCCTTTCTCCAAGAGTGTGGAATGTGCCCCGAAAGCCATATTTTATTATATAGATGTAGAAGTGTTTCAAGTGTGTCTGCGTGTAGGTGTTGTATCATTGTGTATGTAATGTTGTCTGGGCCTGGAGCTGAGGGTTTACACGTGCTCAGAGCAGCCCTCAGCTCATGTAGTGAAAACAGGGAGTTGTAAGAAGTCTGTGATTTGCTGTTGTCGTGTAGGGACTTCTTTTCACAAGAGGCTTTATACTTCAGGAGAGTGTTCGTGTAGTGTGCTGAACTGGATAGTGTTGGAAGTGTTGTGCGAGTGTTTCTGCCTGGTCTTCCAGTGTGTCCCCTGTTGTACTGACCAGGGGCAGGGTGTGTGTATGTTGCCCTTTGAGTTTGCATATACGTGTCCATACCTTGCGTGTGTCTGTGTATGAGTTTATAGATGTTATGAATGAGCGCCAACTCTCTCGTTTTGCCTCACGGCGCACACGTTTTCCTAACGCCTTGGCCCATTTGAACAAAATGAGGTTACCCGACGTGGGGTACCGACGAAGGACACCCCACGCCTTGTTCTGGGCCTCTCGCGCCCGCCTACAGTCCTCATTCCACCACGGCCTCTGCTGGTTGCGCGGGACACCAGAGGCGTGGGGAATGGACTTTTCGGCGGCGTCGAGGATGTGCGCCGTGAGGAGTTGTGCGGCTTCATCTACGTGTAGGTGTACTATGGATGTGTGGTGTAGTTTCGATGTCTCTGTAAATGTGTTCCAGTTAGCTCGTGCTTCATTGAACCTATTATGGGAAAATGAACTGCTTGGGCCTTTACATATATATCTAAGTGAGGTGGGGAAGTGGTCACTACCATATGGGTCAGTTCCCACACCCCACTCGAGAAGAGGAAAGAGAACTGCGGAGCCAATAGCCAAGTCAAGCCATGAGTATGTGTTGTGTCCTATGTTATGATATGTAGGCTGTTTATTGTTGAAAAGGCATGCTCCAGAAGATGTCAGGAATTTCTCTATCAGGCGACCTCGGGCATCCGTTCTGGAAGAGCCCCAAAGAGAGTTGGGAGCATTAAGGTCGGTGAGATCGGTCTCTGTCTCGGTTAGGAGGTCTGGCTAAGATATCACACCCTGGGAGCTGTTGAGGCTGCGGTGGGGTGTGACTCTGATATCCAGGTCTGCCATGCGGGTTTGGCTCATGAGAGTTGTGGCTTGCTTCTGTGAGTTAACCTCAACTAGGACCTCGCCAGTTCTTAGTTTTTTAGCATTGTATGTGTTGCCAAGGATAGATTCAAGAAACTTGGATACAAGGAATACAGATTGTGAGGAAAGAGGCTTGGATTTGTCAACCGATTCAACTATCAAAAAACGTGGGTAGTTGTCAGGTTTCGGTGAGTTGATGGCAGGAAGAGGTGGAAAAGATTCTTCGGTGCGGACCCTTTTCAAGGTCCGATCATGTTTGGGGGGGGGGGGGTTTACGATTTACCATATGGCATGTAATAGAAGCAGGGGACGGGGGTACTTTCTTCTCAAACCTTACCCTGATAGCCTGAGAGGTCCCGGAGCTCCCTGCCTGGTAGACAGACAGCGAGCCCATCCGCCGGAGCTTGACCTGGGCTCCGACGGCCACCGTTTGAGGCTTCTACCCTTCACCTTTAAACACATCACCACGGTAGGTTACAGTTTATGTTGGGGGCTCGGGGTCCGCGGTGTGGCCAACACCGTCACCATGAATACTCAAGGTGCCCCGTGCGGGGCAAAACCGAAGGTAGTCTAAATAGATATCCTGGCATCCCAAGAAAATGAATATACCGGTCTCTGGGGCAGTACGTTCAAAATACTCACGTAAATTATAAAAAAGTGCAGCTATGAGTCACCGAGCCGAGAGGACGTAAGCGGCGACTGAGCGGATGTGCCGGACAAAGAACGGAAAGCACGCACACAAGCTCTCAAAGAAACAAGAAAAATGCTTCTTTGCACGTTAACTTTCATAACTAGCAAACAATTATAAATTTACAGGGAAAATTCAAGACGTGCCGACATTCGCAAGCTCCCAAGACGCCACCCAGGTGGCGGTTGCGATGGTTATTGCAGGTTCGGCTTAGTCACATTTCTGCTATCTCCTTGTTTACGCAATAGCGGCAAGCAGCGCATCGGCCCTCTATGGTTCCGCTATTCGGTGTACAGTTCTGGGCATCTGATAGAGCAAATTTTTTCTACGTCACGTAGCGTTGTCAACCCGAACGAAGTTTTACAGCCAGACCAGACCGGCGGCCGAAACTGCGTGTGTGGTGTGTTGGCGTCCGCTTGGCGACGAAATTACGACAGCGTGCTCATGTATGTGCGTGGACTAGCGACGATTCAACCCCCAGGGGGTATGTGGAGTGTGCGCGATTTTTTAAAATCCTTCTTAACTTGCGTCGGAGTGAAGTGACTTATTCCCCCCTGTACGGGGTAATCGATCGCCTATTAGTTTCCCGCTTCGGCCTCAAAGCGCACGCCGTGACGATGCGTTTGTTCGAAACCATTTCTTGGTTGTCTTGAAGTTGAATAAAATGTGCACGTCACTGCGGTGCGTACTTAGTGCGTACACTGCGGTGCGTACTTCCACTGCGGTGCGTACTTAGGCAAAATAATAGTTGTATCGACGTTTTTCATTCCATACTGGTGCCAAGGCGTTTGTTAGTCGCGGTTTTCGCGCTCGTAAAAGCTCTTGGCACACTTGTCTCTGTGTATAAGGCGTTGTGCTTCTGAGCCCATGGACGCGGATTCGTGTCCCTGCCGTGGCGGCCGCTTTGCTTATGCACGTGGAAAGCGAAAACGGCCGGGGGTGCGAGATTTCGGTGCACGTTAAAAATCCCCCCAGGTGGTGAAAAGTAATCCGGAGCCCTCTACTACGGCACGCCTCATCGCCTTTGCGTAGACGCGTGAAACCTCATAAGCAATCAATTAGTTTCGGAAGATGGGCTAACAGGCAACTCTCTTCGAAAAAACAGATGAGCAATAAGCTTCATCCTATCGGCACGGAAAACTGACGAAACGTTCACCTAAAACTCGCGTCGTGCTGCCAACGCAGCGGGCCGCAAAAATTTAGCGTTGCACGCTGTTGCCAATTCAACTAATAGATGGCGATACATTGCCCGGCCAAATGCAAGGAAGTGACTAAAACCCATGCTAACACCCGACTATCCATAACGAGAATGCAAGTCAAAACAGCGCCCGTGTCGTCATTCTCGCTGAGGTTGCGCGGTTCGCTAGACGTTTTGTGGCTAAAGTAAAAGGCAGCGCGGCACATTTACATTGTTTCACCACCATGTCATGTCCCCCGCAGCACCAAGATTGACGCCCACAGAGCTGCAGGTGATGGAAGTGTAGGCGCGCAAGCTGTTATGTCGTATGTGCATAGTGCGCGACCAGTGGCTCCTGCCGCCGGGATGGTTCACTCGGTAGGTTTTAATTTTCAGGCTAGACCACAGCGCTGCCTCTCTCGCATCCGGAAACCGTTGACGTCACGCTAAACGTCTTGACATGACGCGAGGAATAAAATAGGTTTTTCAATTGGTAATTTCTGGGCAATTAAAGCATCTTTCGCCGCCGCATAAACGTTAGCGGGATTTGAACTTTGGTCTGAGCCCAACTCGGTAGTTGTCTGCAGTGTCCCTTTAAAGAGTAGAGATGCAGAACTGAACTTTTTAAGATATCTTTTTCCCTTTAGACGTGAATGGAACAGGTTGCCTCGTGATGTCGTATCGCTACCTTCAAGTGATGCCTTGGCTTCAGCCGTGTGACTGCATTTGCATTTCACGTCTTTACGTTGGTACTTGCGTCACCAGGACCTCTTTGCTTCGCTTCGCGCGTGTGCGATTATGCTTTGCTTATATTTTGTTGCTGTTTTTGTTGTTGTCACGTATATTATAACGGTTTTCCGCTTGGTTTGCGTGAATGATTTTCCCTGAACTTTAATTGTTCCCTTCATGTGTTATGCATTACGTGGCTTTATTTTTCAATGATATAGTCAAATTTCGATTAAGAAATCACGTTGGACCACCCAAAATCATTCGTTATTTTGAAATATCGCTGTAATGAAAAACTTGGGGCTATATGGTAGTGCTGATACCTAGCAGAGAAAATAATGGAGCTCGTAAGTATACCCGTGTGCAGACAAGCAAACTGTCAAATCAAAACGTTGCATTTACTTCAAAGCAGCTTTATTTGAAGAAATCAGTTATTTTCTTCTCGAGAGTGCAGCACGCACGACGGATTCTACTCGGCGCAATGCCTCATCGGGTACATCATCGCAACGAGCAATGAAAGTGTGGACTTGGTTCATGTGCAGTAAAACACCAATTTTTGACAATATATCTCATATCTTTTGTGTTCTGTGACCCACAGACTTCTTCGTTCTCGTCTGGACGACGACTGCTGTCGCTTGTTTTTGGCTGTGTCGCTAGCTGCATTCAACGTTGGCTCTCGCACAAACTTCGCAGCAATATCACTTACAACAAAGAAATACCGGCAGGAACAAGTGAATAGCGTGGGAAGCAACCGAACCACCAACGGGCCACCGACTGACACCCAAAGCAATGAGAGAGAATAGGGGTAAAGGCAGCTAGGCTGGTTAGGCTACTGCACATTAAACTATAGCGTTGTTCTGGCGCTAGCAGTTGGCATTCCACATGGTGATGATGATAGCTTCCCCACTTGGGGTAACACGCAAAGAAATGGTAGTTTCTGTTTCACGGGAGGGTTGCAGCGCTGTTACTTTACCCGAATTCGTAATACTGATGTTCCTCGACTGTAAAGGAGAAAATAAATTACGTGCCTTATTCTGAAATATGCGCTATACGCAAATTCCTAGTTCCTAAATATTTTTACATTGAAAAAATGTAGACAATTTGGCGGGGCTTTTGAAAATCTTCATAAATGCAAGAAATTCGTTATCTGGGGTTCGTAATGACGAGAAGCTGAGAAACACTTGTTCTGGCAGCGGTGAGCAGGACCTAAACTCAAGGATTACAAATCGTCGGCAAGATTTTAAATTTTAGGTACCGAGTCTTTACACACCATTCGTAAGTTTGTCCTTTAGTACAAGACAAGTTGCATTCACAGCGCAAGGCAACACCTTGAATAATTAGGACACTTACCATCGGGTGCGCCGACACGGTAATCTTCGATTTCCTTAAAGTGTGGCAGCACGTCCTGGTAGCTCCAACCCGCTGCGCCGTACTCCTCAGACCAGCGATCGTAATCATGGCGGCTACCTCTCGTGTAGACCATATAGTTGAGAACGCTGGATCCACCGAGGACCTTACCTCGTGGCAGGCGGACCCTCTGCGGAAAGGCACGTGTAAGCGGGTCGCTAGATCGCATAATGTTTGCTGGTTGCACGAGCGCTCTTTGCCGAAAAGGGTACACTGATAGCTACTGTTTCTATCTACAAGGGCGACATGCAGTGCTCAACGGAAACTTACTGAGACGGAAATCCAGGCGCTAGTTTACCCCGGTTACTAGCGGCTCTTGTTTGACACCCTCGCGTTTTAGGCAGGTCAACTGCCTACTTAGGAAGGTCCCTAGCTTTTAAATGGTAAAATTGAGATGTAATTCTTGTAGAGTTGGGCTTTCCGCTATTCAGTAACCGTATTATGCTTTCATCAGTGAGTTATCCTAAATATATAAATTCAAGCATTTATTTCAGGAGAACATAAATTAAAACAAATGCGCAAACAAGGCCAGGCGCTTCGCCACAAGCAGAGAAACGTACCCTACACTTTTGTAGTATCATATTCGTATGAGAAAATCAGCAATAGATGGTTGGGGCAGCAATAATAAACACGACGACATACTTTGTTAGTGATTTGTAAACACACTACAAGTTGCTTGTTCTAGAACTGTTCTGGTACAAGGATTGCAACAAAAAATATACGCCTGGAACGTCTCGAAGGTTAAACTTCATAAACCTTAGCACTGATACTATATTTGTAAACACGCGACAAAAATGATCTTCTAAAGTTTCTGCCAGTCGACCCAGAATGATCTGGGCAAGCCATAGAGTTTCTTATTAAGTATCACCACCACCACCACCACAACCACCACCATCATCCTCCTCCTCCTCCTCCTCATCATCATCATCATCATCACCAGCCTATCTACGCCCACTGCAGGGCAAAGGCCTCTCCCATTATTCTCCAATTATCCCGGTCCTGCGCTAACTGCGATCATTTTTTTCCCGCAAACTTCTTGATCTCACCTGTCCATCTAACTTTCTGCCGCCGCCTGCTACGCTTGCCTTCTCTATCTCTGTTACCCTTAATGACCAACGGTTATCTTGCCTTCGCATATATGCCCTGCCCACGTTCATTTTGTCTTCATAATTTCTACTAATATGCCCTTAACACGCGTTTTTAAGTGCGAATGCACTTCTTAAGCGAGCCTGAATCGTCCGCCGCCGTCGTCCGCATAGCAACAGCTGCGGGTGCGCGCGCTCCTCGTCTTCCCTAGCAACGGGGGGAGATGGGCGCGTGCTACTCTCCTCCTCCTCTCTCCGCTCAGTGACTGCGGGTGTTGGGCGCCTCCTCTCCACTTCGGGCGGGAGAGCTCTCGCTCGCGTAGCGGGCGCTCCGCATTCCGACGCGTGAGGGCGCTCGTGTAGCCCTCGCCGTAACGGCGGGCGCTACTCTCCTCCTCCTCTCTCCACTCAGTGACTGCGGGTGTTGTGCGCCTCCTCTCCACTTCGGGCGGGAGAGCTCTCGCTCGCGTAGCGGGCGCTCCGCATTCCGACGCGTGAGGGCGCTCGTGTAGCGGCCGCGTGGCGCGGGAGGGTATTAGTCGAGCGCGCGCCGTCGTCGAGAGTGGTCGCTGGTCCTGCATCTCGATAACGATGATGGCGGACCGGGCAACGGTACCAGCAATAACGAGTGAAATATCTTTCTTTGTAGTTGTGTGCGTGTGTGTAATCTCTCGACTACTCATTAAGATCACGATATCCACCGTAATCGCGCAATCAACAACCGTGCATTCGCACTTACACACTCTCCCCCTCGGGGAAGTGCGAGGGAATTTTTTCCCTGACACACTCCTCTCTCTTCTTGGTCCATAATGTTACACCTATCATCCTCCGTTCCATTGGGCACTGAGTCGTCCTCATTTTGAGTTGAACCCTTTTCGTGAGCCTTCAAGTTTCTGCCCCGTAGGTAGGTACCGGTAAGATACAGCTGTCATACACGTTCATCTTCAGTGACAAGGGTAGGCTGCCATTCATTATCTGAGAATTCATGCCGAATGCACCCCACCCCATTCTGATCCTTCTAATTATCTCTGCCTCATGGTTGGGATCTGGAGGCACAACTTGGCCTAAGTAGATATATTCGCTTACCACTTCTACTGCCTCGCCACCTATCTCAAACCGCTGTGCTGTCCCGAGGTCATTGATCATTACTTTGGTTTTCTGCATAATACTTTTCAGGCCCACGGTTCTACTCTATTCGTCCAGTGGGGAAAGCATGCTTTGTAATTCGTACCCCGAGTTACGTAGCAAGGCAACGTCATCAGCAAATCTGTGGTTACTGAGGTATTCTCCATTAACCCTTACTCCCACCTGCTCCCAATCCAACGTTCTATATACTTCTTGTAAACATGCTGTGAATAACATTGGAGAGATGGTCTCTCCTTGTCTGACGCCCTTCCTAATGGATATTTTACGGCTCTCTTTATGGAGGATAATGGTAGCTATGGACCCACTGTAAATGTCTTCTAGTATTCTTACATAATGCTCGTCTACACCCTGGTTCCGTACGCCTGAATGACTGCTGAGGTTTCGACCGAGTCAAATGCTTTCTCATAGTCTATGAAGGCTATACATAGGAGTTCAGTATGCTCAGCGCACTTCTGTATCACCTGATTGATCGTGTTAATATGGTCCATTGTTGAATAGTCTTTACGGAACCCTGCTTGTTCTTTAGGTTGAGTGAAATCTAAGGTTCCAGAAATTATGTTAACGATTACCTTGCTAAGTACCTTGTAGACGACTGACAGTAGACTGTAGACAGTAGACTGTAGACGACGGCCTGGAATTTTTCAAGTCCTTCATGTTACATTTCTTATGGATTAGGATGATTTTCGCGTTCTTCCAAGATTCCGGTACGCTTGCGGTAATTAGGCATTGCGTATACAGGTTTGCCAGTTTTTCAAGTACAATGTACCCGCCATCCTTCAAGAGGTCTGCTGTTATCTGATCTTCACAGGGTGCTTTGCCCGCTTTCATTTCTTCAACGCCTTCCTTACTTCTGTCGTTAATAGTATTAAGTATACTAGAGAGGAAACGCCGCCTGCTAGTCCATGTCGTCGTGGGGGTTTATGGAAGACCCCCGCTTTTGGCTTTGCCTTGGCATGACAATTGGATGCTTAAGCGGTTTTAGGGATTGGCTTTCTTCACTATGCATTAACATGTTTACGAGCTACGAGGAAGCCGAAATCCTCTCTGTTCTGTAATAGCCGTGTTCGGTGAAACCGCAGGCAGTGCGTGATCGTACCTGACGTCGGTCTTGCCGCAGTCGAAAGACGTATGACTGAGCGGGTAATCTGCCGCCGCAAAATTTGTAGCTGACGACAAAAAGAATACAAAACGTACTTCCACGAAGACAAGACACGATAGATACGGGCGCCTGTAACCGTACTATCTTGTCATCGTCCATGACTGTTTAACGCGATGTTATCTTTTTTTTGTTAAACTGTAGGTGACGGTCGGTGCACCGGTTCACCACGAAATCGACGTTTTTATAGGCACGCTCAAAAAGCTTTCCAAACTCTTCAAACAACTTATTTTTTTGCAATAACAGAAAAATTACTAAAATAAGAGTGTCTAACAATCTTCCCTCCAATATTAACCCTGTTCATAACTACCACATTGGCCTCCAGAGTAGAAGGCAGAGCAGGTGTGGCAAAAATACGGTTTACTTCACTTTTCCTTAGTTTAAAAGTAGCGTGTTTTATTTTACACTTGCATAATTGCACACAATTCTTCGCTGCTTCGCGTCTTTATGGCACTTTGTTTAAATTTCCGGTCACTAAAATGTTTCAATCCAAGCCAATGATGAAAATAAGGCGAGGGCATGATGTAATGGCTGCCCATGGCGACACAGACGGCCTTAATGTGAGCCGCATAGACGCTAGCGCCAGAGTCCTGTCTAGTGCATATTGTAAGAAGCTCTATGGGGCAAGCTACTAGAAGAGCGCACATTGTTGTTTCCGTTAGAGGCTAATGAGGAGGCGAGTACCAGGGAGCTGCGGTTTTTCATAAATATGGGCACAAAATTTCAGTGCTCTCAATTAGCAACCATATGACCAAGAGAGTGCACATGAACAAGCCTCTATCGTTTCGTATCCAGAATAAATGCATCTACTCAACCACTATCAGTGGCGTGTTGGTGGCCTCGCCACAAATATCATACACAGTTAAGCTGTTTTAGAGGGGCTGGAATGACTGGACTAGGGCAGTACGCAAAAAATGTGATCAGTATGAACTATGTATACATTTTTAAGCGCACACGCCGTGGCAAAAGCCACCACGCGTTTGTTATTAAGAGGAAAAGCATCATTAAAGATGCCTCTACTACAATGCAAAATAAACCACTGAGGCCGCAAGCTTCACAATAGTTCGGTAGGTGGGGAAATATGCGGTGCAAGATTTTTAAGGTTGAAAAGGACACATTGACGCGGATATAGCATGAACAAGTGGCTGAAGATGTCTTCAAGGTAATTTAAGGGAGACTGAAGTGAATTTGTCAATCTCCCGGTTTTGCTTGCACTGCGTAGACTGGCTCAAATTACCATACTTTTCATTGTTTATCAGGTTGATAAGTCGGTAATTATTTTATAAAGCGGGGAGGAAGAAAAACTACCATGCGTGGTCTGTGGCGGCCGCACCAACTACAGGCTGTGACAACAGAAGGAGATGCACCTTGATTGGACGATGTCCAAGGTTAGCATTCACATATGTTTCGGTTTCGCTTCTGTAAAACAACGTGCTTGACATCCGACGCCATCGTTGGATCGGCATTCTCGATATCTCAGTAATTGTACCGCGCTTCTGCCATGTTGTCGGCTGTAAAATGCCTAAGATAAGCCTCCCAGGACGGCTTGGAATCGTAGCCGAGGCCTACGCTGTGGATGAACACCCTCCGCGTCACCGCAGACGCTAAAATGCCATGCGCTTTTCCCGCATATTCGAAACTTGCCTCACTCATGTCTGTACCGTAAAAAGCGTGTTCGCACCAGGCCAAGGGTCTGCTTATTTGGCCTCTGCCCACTGCCCGCAAGTAGCCGGTGCTAGAGGCAACAACACGCCAACGAGAACTCGCTAGCGCGTCAGTGTCAGTCCGGGCGCGTTCTGAGAAGTTCAGAAAACATCGGCCGCAAACGAAAAAATCAACTTACAAAAAAAGCACGTACCCGTAGGGGATTCGAACTGGCGACTTGGAAAACCATAATTCTAGCGATTCAGACCACTCGGCCACGAGCCACGCTGCCGAGGTTGGACACCCAATGTATATAATGTACAACCAGTTTACACTTTTATTTTGTTTTAGCATTTTAAGTATCTTAGGTGAATATTTGTAGTATAATTCTCGCGCAATAAGAGTCCCCCAAACTTCCACAATATTTCAGGTCTCGCGAAAAGCGTTCGCAAATGTGTGGTCGTGCTGTGGACCGGTGTGCTTTTTCACCAGCGCAAAAAAGTGTGTCCTGCTCCCTAGTTTTGCGCTGTACGGTAAACGTTTCTGTTGATGTTTTTTTCTTAGACCTATATTGACTTCGCTGACTCTTCTCCCGCTTTCAGTTGGCCTTGGATTTTCCTACTAGCGTACCAGTCAGCGAAGCATCGCATGTGCACTTGTGCAGCGCTTGTGTGCAGCGACCCGGACACGGAGCTTGATACCGAGTACATATTAACAAAGTAAATAAAAGCACATTTTTACATTCACAAAGGTATTGTGGCTTAGTTTCATCTGCGACGACCCGTCGGCGGCCGGCGTACTAAACGCTGGGCCGACTGACCCCCTCGGGAGGTTAGCGAGCCGTGCAGTAGCTTAACCAATTGCCGGCTCATCTCCTCCTGACGTCACACGAAAATGCCACAGAAAATAGGCGAGGGTGCAGAGAGGAGGACAGCATTTTCTAATTCATTTTTCAACCAAATTAATTCGCGTAAACAGGCTCAGAGTGGTCGAAACATGGCCCATGCACTCCGGACTACAATTTGCGTAAGTAATCCCGCAATGTTTACAAATCACTTCAGTGTCTGTTTAAAGTAAATTAACATAGAACTATGTGGCCTGAGGTATAATACGACGGATTCAACAAGATTAGTCTTGGTGGATGTGGTTGTGGTAAATAGAAGGCATTAGGTGAAAGGTACATTTTTGTGGAATTATGTGAGTTACAATAACTTATTGCAAGTTTTTATTGTTAACGCTGAACTACGACACATTGAGTTATATTGCAGTAGAATAAAAAGGGTAATGAGAGAATAAAATAGTCAGGAGTGATGTAAAAGGAAGAAGATATATTAGTGGATGGAGATTGATAAGAGTACTTAGGTGGATTAAGACTGGCCAAGATTTATTAAGCTGGATGAGCTATGTTGCTCAGTGTGGTTTGTTTTAAAGTCAGATAGATAAACGTGAATAAAAGAGGGGTAAAGAGGGCGATTCTACTGAAAGATGCCAAAGATGCGCTTCGGATAACTACGGTAGATTAAGATACACTAGAATAATGTAAGACATATTGAAGTGGACTAGGGTAAATTGAGAAGAATACAAGGAGTCGGACAGAATCCACTGGATTAAGATGTATACAAAGTAAATAAGATCGATTAGAGCACACTACTACACATTTATGCATTTATATTAGAATAAAACCGTTTAATACAGATTATTATAGATTATATGAACCCTGGAACACTTTCCGTCAAGGCTTCCACTCTTTCGTTCGCGTCTGGAAGCATTTTTACACCTATACTTAACAACACGGAGTGGCATTGCGTGATTCGCTCGTCGCACCAGAACTATCCGCCTTCCGTTTCGGCTTTCCTTTATGGCTGTTTTCTTAAGTGGCTTTCGAATGCATTTCGTGCTGAAACAGAAAAGAAGCGGCCAATAGCTGGTAAACTGCTGTAATGACGTAATTCGAGTGCTCAGAGAACCCCAACAATCGGGAAAGAAAGAAAGAACGTTTGAAAAGATTTTGAAGTCATCTGGCGGGCATAGAGCAGTAATTTTTGGCTGAGGTATACTTTGGGACCACTTATTCTAAGTACTACATGTGTGTTTTGACTACGTTCTCGAAGCATTAAGGATTTAGAAAAAAGTTGAAGAAAAGTTTTGCAGGGTCCTTTTAAGCTGGAATAATAAAGACAAAGGGGGTTAAGGTGGTCTGCGGTGAATTATGATACGACAGGGGACCACCTCGTCAAACCTGTACACAGCGTGTGTGGAAAGGGTATTTAGGAAACTCTACTGGGATGAACGTAGAATACTTGAGCCGTTTGAGGTTTGCAGACTACATAGTCTTGCTCAGTGAGCTGGCAGGGCCCTGCAAAAATGCTTCAGGAACTACAATCAACAAGCGCGGGCGTGGGGTTATAACTAAATATGAATTAATCTAAGGTAGTGATAAATAAACACACCAAAAGCGCCCTCTTCAGCACGTGTAACGAAGCGCTAAAACAAGTCGAAGAATATAGCTACTCGGAGAGGTGGTCAATGCTGATCCCAACCACGAGAAAGAAATCCGGCATTGAATAGGTATAGGCTTTGGTGCACTGGGTAGGCACGCCCAAATAATGAAAAGTAAGCTACTTGTAGCACTGAAAAGCAGAATATACAACCAATGCGCCCTACCGGTGATGACACATGAAGCGTAACTTGGCACCTTACTAACCGACTGGCAAGCAAAGTTACCACGGCTAAACGGGCCATGTAATGAATAATATTAGGGAGTATCGCTTAGGGACAGGAAACGAGCTTTCTGGGTCAGGGAACAAACTCGCTTAGAAGGCATCATAGTTGAAATACAGAAAGAGAGCTGGACTTGGGACAGCCATGTGCTTAGACAAAATGATAACCGATGGACCACCAACGTAACAGACTGAATATCGAGAGACGGCACTAGAAAGAAGACCCAAGTCAATAACTCGATGAAGGGACGAAATAAGGAAATTTGGTGATAAAGAATGGACTCGAGCTGCGCAGGACAGGAGCGCTTGGAAGGGAATGAGAGAGGCCTTCGTGCTGCAATGGACATAAAAGCAGGCCTATTTATGATGACGACAAAGATGACGGTTGTGGAGATGTACTGAGATAGATTAAGATGGCTTTGGCCCAGAAAGTGATAAATTAGGTTGTATTGACATCGATTAGAGTAGATTAGAGCAAAATAAAGTAGGTTAAAATAGATTATGATAGATTAAGGTGGACTTAGATGCACAAAACAGGTTTACGTTGGAATATAGTAGATTGACATCGTTTAAGCTGGAATATCACAACCTAAATAAACAAAAGCATAATGCCAATAAGGTCAATAAGCACAGATTGGGACCTGTTAACTATGACTACAACGTGAAATTTTCTATCGTAGCCTAAACCTAACCTTAAACCTTAATTTACCTTACCTATGAACCCGTCCCTAAATGCAACCTTTAGCATGGTAATACCATTGCTCGCTCCTTAATCCTGAGAATAAAAAACAGCCAGCCTTCACTTGCCCTTCTGGCGCACGGCAAGCGCAAAATGAATATAGAAAACGTACGAATCTGTGAAAGTGTGGGCACACAGTTCGAGTTGCTTTCTCTCGGCTATAGTTTGCGTCCAACAGGCTTTTAAATGAGTATGTTCAATATTTGTTTGCACGCATTTGAAATTTCGAGTTGCGCTCCGCTTGTTTCAAAACTTAGAGAGGCTGCTCCGTGCTGGTAGATTACGATGGCTCGCATCAACGTGGCGTCCACCTGTTACGAGCGCTGGAGCGACCATACATGCCGATCCAGTCTTTGGCGTCGCTGTCGGCACTACCGGAGAAAGTGCGGGCGTCACGCAGGTGGGAGACTATCTGGATCGGTGTAGCCAGCCTTCGACATCTGCCCTGTCACGTTATTACAGCGCCTACGAGGCGTCAGCCCAGCAGCTCCGCGCGAACGGGAGGAAGCGCCGCCAATTTCTCAGGCCCCAATGGGTTTGACTTGGCAACTCAGCAAGGATAGTATGTGGCGCAGACATTTACATTTACAATGTATTAATAAGGTAATACCGCGCAAACGTGATCACTAATCTCTCCAGGTGTCCAGAACCGATCCTATTGATCACGCTGCTCGTGTCGGAGTGCCTTTGTTCTCGTAGGCTGACTGTAGCACCCCTTCCCAAAGTATACAAGTCTGTCGTGCCGACTTTCATACGAAATGTTGTGAGTAGCCATTTTTGCGGGCTAATTCCTAGTTAACCAGAGAAACTATAACACCCAGTAGCCGATATTCGCGCACGACCATTACTTAGCCACTTCGCTTCGGTACTCTTAAGAGAGCGGAATTGGCCCCACGCGTTCTGGGAGAAGTCTTCGCGCTACAGTGGAGATTCAATTGGCTCAAAGTATTAGTTCAATATTATAATGACAATGAGTAGAATTGGGCCTCTGTAAACTTCAAGAGTCCTGAAGCTCACCAGGAATGCAAATAAATGCTAACTTATCGTAAGGACCCCCGGTGCTATTCAGTAAACAAATTTTCCACCTGTTCTCGGTAGGAGAGGCAGGCATTCCTCTGTGGCACGGTGACGTAAGCCCAGTCATGGTGTCCGCCCTGTTTCGAGGGGGCGGCGCCCGGGATTTGGTCTGTGGCGTCTTCTAGGTCACCGGCTTCCAGAAGCAGCACGGACGTGTTTGGATCAGCAGACAGCCGGTTGGCAATCACACACCCGGCCGAACCACCGCCCACTGAAAACATGGTAATGATTCGTTCGCTGGATTCTTCAGTAACACCTCACCAGCCACCTGGACAGTAGTACCTACTGCAGGCGAATACCCTTTCAGCTTTCCTTCGGCATTATAGAGAACGGTAAACGTGCGTTACAATTACGAAAATACCGATTTTGTGTTCACACAAACGGGCTACTAATACGTGTCCTAATGCAGCCCATCCCAGTTACCCTTGGTTTTTCATCTGGACCTCGGAAATAAGATCATAATGAATAAGAGCTAGTTTCAACGTATTGTTCATAGATATCCCACAGACGTATATGCGAGCGAAGGAGTGTCCCATTACACAATTTCTATTAAAGAACGACATAATTGGACAGTGGTTACTCAAATCTTGAGAAGAAGTCAGCACAAATTTGCTCTTCTGATACCGAATTCTTTCGAACCGCGCTGACCAAGAGCCTGCGGAACGACATCAACACCACCAAACGAAGCAACCACTTCGGAAGCAGGATGTCATGGCGGGCCTGAATCTGGAACCCGGTCCATCGCCGACTGAAATGCGGAAAAGAGCACAATATTTCTACGGAGCAGACGCAGAAAAACGTAGTGTTCCGAAGCACTGATCCTACTCAGTGATGTTCTTTCTACACCCCGAAGGTAAAAAGTTACTGCTGTGCTCACAGAAAAATGGAAGACCTACAATATAACAGTACATGAACTGAAATATGTCCAGATGGAAAATTAAAACTGCAAATAGCGCGTAACTACGGAAATTGTGAAATTAATTCGAAAAACAAAATTCTCAAGCCAAATTTTTGACACATTGACGCAAGCGCCTTCTTGATCATGAGCCAATGCCCCGAAACGGTATTTTCAACGCCCACATCTTAAACCAAACAAGCGTGGATGACCTTTGTATTCCATGTGTCGCGTTGTTCGGCGGCCAGTCCCGCTCTCTGTGCCCACAACCAGTCATGGACGTCACAGATAGTGAATTAAGGAGCTATGTTCCAAAACGCTCCCTTTATTTTGAAGTAACTGAATCGCATCATAAATCTATAGGAGCGAACAATGTCCTCTGCAGGTTTTTTGTCGTTATCGTATGAGGTTGGCGTATAATATTGGCGTTTTTACCCGCCGCGGTGGCTCAGCGGCTGAGGAGTTGTGCCCCAAAGCCGAAGTGCGTGGCTGCGGTGCCGGAAATATTTTCAAAACCACCACCACCGGCTGCGGTAGCCGCTTTTTAGATTAGGGAGAAAAACGAATGCCCCTGTTAGTAGAGATTCCGGCGCGCGTAAAAGACGCGGATGTGGTAAAGTTTATCCGGAACACCCGACTACGGCGCGCCTGATAGCCCAGGTGCAGCTTCGGTGCGTGAAACACCGTAATTGGACATTTTAAGACGAAGCCCTATTATATGTATGTTTCACAAAACGCGTGAGTGGCAAAAATAGGTGCGCAGTGAACAGAATCGCACAGAAAAAGAGCGCGATGCGCGAGCCAGGGATCGTCTTCCAAGAAAAGGGAACATAAGGGATGTAAGAGGATCGAAGCAGGGCTCAGAAAAAGGTCGAGACAGTGCTCGTCGGGGAAGCGAAATATCAGCACTAAAGGAGAAGCCTCCATTTCCGGGCGTGCAGTACGAGCCGCGTTGAAAAACGGAAGTGTCGAGAGGGCCAAACACGTTGCTCCTGGCGATGGCCAGCGAACGGAGGATGATGTCCTGGGGTCTGTTTAATTGGTGACGGAGGCCTCAGCGAAGTTCAGCAAAAAGTTCAGCCGCAGATCAACAGACGGTTCAACTAGGACTGCTCCTTTAGATTCCTGGAAAGTTTCCCCACCTGATTCTGCCTCCCTTGAGGAATGTGCCATTGTCCTTGCAATACAGCACGCAACTTTCGCGTCATTACCACCAGGTCAGTATACATTTTCTGCGACTGCAAATCAGGCCTTCGTAATTTCAGACACCATAAGACCCATGTCCTTACATCACTAAATTCGTTACTTCCTTATTAGTTCGAATCTTCGTTCACGTTTCACATTGGTTTGGGTTCCTAGCCACGCTGTACCCTTGCTGCAGTCCTTGTCGTATTCGTGACGCTGTATTCCTCATTATGCAGGCTCAAACCTCTTTCCTCTCCTCCCATCACATTCTTCGTCGCAGCATCTATCGGCGCCTTGGCCATCCGTTCTGTCCCACCTGTTCTCCCTACCCATCCATCCCTCCCTCCTAAACGTTTGCCTATACACGGAATCATGGAAATGAAAACTTCTAACCTTTTCTTACGCAGCGCCGGAACACAAACGGGGATATATTTTTGGAACAGATGATGACAGACTAGGGTATTACTTTAGAAAAAACTGGAACCGTTTTTATCTCTGTGCGACTGCATGACGCGCCAATTCAAGGTCCGTATGAAGCCGATATATACGGCGTATAAAAAAACACACGGAAAGCACATGGTATTGAATTTCACCCTTTAATTACGCCCCAAAGACCAAAACTGTGTCAAACATTCGTATTCTTAATTTCGGTGACCATGAGACCCATCCTTGCACTACCCATTGTGTTATTTTCTTGATATCTTCTGATCATCATCCACGTTTCACGCTGGTTTGAATGGGTTCCTGGCCCGCTTCCTTTTGTGGGTACCTGGTTTTGGTTCCTGGGTTTCTGGCCTCGCTTGCCACATAAACGTCTGTTACCAAAAATTGGCCACCTGCAACATGACTAAAACCCAACACGATGGATAGAAGATTTTTATACCAATCGTTTCAAGACAGTCAAATTAAGCAATCGTGTTTTTAACCAAACACACGTTTCATCTGGGGTCTCTCAGCGGTCAGTGTTAGGTCCCTTTTATACCTGATTTACATCAATGACCTAGCATGCAGCCTCATATCACCAATTCGCCTGTTTTCGGACTACTGCATAGTATAAGACAGATATCTAACCCAGCCGTATAAAATCGCTATATACGGAGTATACAGAATACACACGGGAAATATACAGTGCCAAATTTCATGCTTTAATTAAGCCAGAAAGACGGAATCTGTGTCAAACGTTTCTGTTCTGAGTAATCGTTTCATTCTACTGTTTTTGGAAAGATTATACACATTAGGTATCCTTGGGTGCACAATACTCCGTACGAATTGCGTATTGCCATAATTTGGTATTCATTAGGACCTATTATATGAGGAATGCAGCCCAACTTGTTTTGCCAAATTGCTTGCCTCCGTAAGTTCCTGCTTGCTATAGCTGTATACGTCGCTGGCAGTGGACATACAGGCCGGGCAGGAAGCTCTCTGAACTTGTGTACCTAATACGCACGGACATTTGGTAATGCTATATGGAGCCGGTAAACTGTAGAGTGAAATTAGGATGTAGACCTAGGTCTTTTGGACAATAAAGCTTGTTCTTACCCTCACCTCCTAAATTTTTTATTTGTTTGGTTTGGTTAGAGCTCTTCGGTAGGTTTTTTTCACTTTTGTTTTTCACAACTCAGTTAGACCGAAAATCTCCATATACACTAGCATAACGGCTCCGCAGATAACTTAGACAATTCTGCATTTTTATGGAGGTGTGGGTCCTTTGTCGCGCCAGGGTGAATTTAATTTATCCTACTCTGCACCCCTCACCCAATTGCCCTGCATGTGGTGCACACGAGACCATCACACATCTCATGTGGGATTGCCCCAAAGACCCTTTTCCCTTAATACCCACTGGCGAGCACTGGCAGGAGGCGCTGGGCAGCTCAGACCTGCAGGTTCAGAAGAATCTAACGGAACGAGCGGCCGAGGTCACCGGCAAGATGCAGCTGTCGGTTACCGCACCTCAGTAACCCAGAATGTACAAAATAAAGTTTTCTCTCTCTCTCTCTCTCTCCTTTCGTTAAATGGTGCGTGCTGTTGGGTACTCAGAGAATATGCGAAAACATTGAAAAAATGGAAGGGCTAGTGGAGCTTCAAGGCTTGCATTGCACAGGCAGTTTGAAGACACCGGACCAGGGTTGTTTACTTCTTGTAACAGATATCAACGTATTTATTTATTTATCTATCTATCTATCTATTAATTTATTTATTTTGTTATTTTGTTCATTTATACAATTATCTATATATTTTGAGAGAGACAGCAAGGACAGCCGTCACACAGAAAGGACGTCGCAGAGGGAGTCCGAATAGCGCGTTTATTCTGAGTGGCAACCTACAACTCAAGCTCGAGGAATGGTGATGTGGATGGGTATGAGAAACAGCAGAGGTGCGACGTGATGATGACACGTCGCACCTCCGTTAACGTGTGACGTGATGATGACACGTCGCACAAATTTCTTAACGTTGAGTTGCGGAAGCCAGTTATTGCACCAAAAAGATACGGTATTACCGTCAACTTGAAGGCAGACGGGATTTTCTAGGGGTAATTATGTCACGGTAAGTTACGCAATCATCGGCAAAAACTTTGATTGTAGCAGAATGTAGAAGGCGCAAATGACCATGAGAAGTGACCTGTGTAGGAAGTCAGCGCAACTGATTTCATATATGAGCACCACAAAAAAGCTACAGGTATTGCGGCGAAAGCCTCGCAGTTGCCTTCAATGAAGTTTAGACACACGTTAAATATTTCATTCGCCATTTCCGCTCACAATTACTCCTGTGTGAACCTGCTGCCTTTATAGACTCCACGAATAAACACCTTCTCAACGATCCTGCGACTCGCTAACAATTATACATGAAACGCTACAGAGAAACTGCTCGTAGCCCTCGCCGCTCAATGTTCTCAATGTACTCTTTAAATCCAGTATAAAGTGCATCTCGATCTCAGCTCCATTTCGACAACAGTCAGCTCAAAGCAAATTGTCACGATGGGCGCCGGTTTTTAGAACAATACAGTCTTGCCTAACATTCCAATGTCATAAGTAAGTAAGGTTATTTCGCATTTCGCATATCATAGTCGCAGATAAGCAAGACAGCTGTGAAATAGACACGGTAATTAGAATAGCTTGAGCATGCCCGTTTACATTCCTACCCAAGGGTAATGAAAACCGTGTTTAAATGCCCAGTGAAATTCATGTTCACCCAATCTAGGGGCATATGTGTGGTCCGGCCATGCTTTCTGGCTGATTCTCATCAGGTGAATTACACCATTGGTATTTCCCTTTATTAATGGCTATTGGTTCCACAACATAAAACACATTTTATAAAACCGTTGCTATGAGGACTTGTAGCCATTACCTTCAAGCATTTTTTGGAGTAGTGTGACGTTGTAAATTAATGTTGTATTGTTATTTTTTTACTGGAGCCCCGTCCACATCTGGGTTCGTTTCTATAATTTGATTGTTAGTAAAACTAGACGTATCTTATTGACGAAGAGGGCAAAAAGGCAAAATGTATCTGAAAATGATTAGGCATGGTCTTGTTGCGTTTTTTATTGTGAGTGGGAAGCCCTTAAAATAAGCATTGACTTGATGTATTCATAAAACACCTTTACCTAAGAAAGACGAGAGCATTGCGCCAAAGACGCCAGAAATATTAAAAATATGGCCCTTGCTCTGTATAGGACTGTGATAGTTCAGGCCAACACTGGATAACCCCCAGTTTCACCATTCTTTTTGATGAGGTCTTATGTTACTGCTACATGAACTTCAGAAATATCATTTTGTCAAGCTATGGAATACGAGATGATTGGTTGAAAAGATGTTTTAGAGCTCTGTTCCCTCAGGCATAATCCGTGCCATATATGGGGTCAGTTAGCCTAGTATCAAGTTCGGGAAAGTGCTTTGTTCTGGCAAAGTCTGCCGCAGTGCACTCAAATAAAATGCGCAGCTCAGGGAAGCGTTAACTACAGTGGTCACCTAGTAGTGGCTGTAATCTACAAGAGGAGGAATCGCGTAGCGGGTGTGGCTCATCCTTTGTTCGCAAAACATAATCTTGTCTGATTGATTTTGCTTGGATTTTCAATACAAAACTATTTGCATATTTATCAGGTGTAGTTTATTGTGTATTCGATCGGGCTTTTTTGCTTAGTAGGACCTTCGTAGCTTACAATTAGAAGGCGCAGAACATTCGACCTGATGTATCTTAAATAATAGATGGACTGGATGTATCGATAAATCCGGCTAGTTTCCCACATGATTCCGCAGCACAAAGGCAACAAGGGAAATATTGTTCACAGGTGCGCTGTTATTTTTTAGGCTACTACAGCGCACTTGCATCCGACGTCGACAGTTAAGCGGAAATACCGCGCGTACTTGCAACTTCAGTTCGAATGACAGTTGGATGCAACTGAGTCTTTCGGAATATATGCTTGTGCAGAAACATTTTGGAATGCATAAAACTGGGTAGTTAACCGAAACTGCATCATTTATAAAGGCCAATCTTCTAACGGCACGTCGACTATTATCTGGGCGTGGACTGTAAAAAAGATTAAAACAGCATTGTTTGTCGATTACGTAATTTTTACGTAAATATGCCAAGGTGGCGAAAATGTGTACTGAATTTATTTTGTTTTGAAATGAAAATCGAAACGTAGAAATAATACGGCTGTTGATTTAGAAAATGCGATGTAATAAATGTTACCAAAGGCTTGTTCTGGTGCTAGTTCAATATGAATTCAATATAGACGTGCGCGGCATATTTGGACGAGGGACAGGGACAGTGGAAAAGACAAAACCAAATGTCGGCGAGGAAAACTAACAACTGGTTTATTGAAAGTGTCGTTATTTATAAGCATGCAATGGCGGGTGGGTATTAATTTAAAAAATAGAACGAACTATTGAATAATTTGTTTTCAAAATGCTTCAAAATGTTTAAAATGCTTAATATATTTTCAAAATAAATGCACGCTCCCCATCGCGTGCTTACAAATAACCACACAGCCTTCAATAAACCAGTTCTTACTTTTTCGCACCGAAATTTGGTTTTGTCCTTTCCACTGTCCCTGTCCCTTGTCTAAAGGTACCGCGCACGTTAATATTAAATTCCTGACGTAATATTTCATGTGCACTACCACTTCTTTACTGCACTCAACCCAACTATTTGGATAACTCGAACGTCAGTTCCACTCAGCATTTATATGTAGCCCATAGAGCTCAAATACACTGTGCTACATGCGGTTGCCTAACATTAGCAGCTATGATTTCTCAGTCAATGAAATAGCTAAAAAAGCCGAGTAGTTCTTACCAATGACGTAGTCGTACTCCTGAAGAAGATTCCCTTGTCTGTAATCAAACACAACGGGCACATTTGCAAACGGCACCTGTATGACGAAAATCACAATAGCGAAAAGAAAGGTTCCCTGGCTTCGTGCCGCAGCAGCGGCGCACGATAACTCCCTGCACATCGCGTCGGCGGGATCGTCGCTCCCGTAACTTTGCTGCACTCGATGTGACAAGGGCGATGCGTGTTCACTCACCGCGATTCACAGGGTTCTGATGACCAGGCTACTCTTATCATCACCGTGGATAGCACTGTGTATAGAAGAGGAGATAGGGAGATAAATACGCGGCCGCGAGCGCTTCCAAAGTCGGCAGTGCTCACCCTTCGCGATTACGTGGGCGCGGCTTTCCGCAGACACCGAAATGAATGTTTGTTGCAGGCGATCTCTTAGCGTACTTCGTTGAACCGAATCTTGCAGTCCTGGGGCCTTCGAAAAATTCCCCGCCCCCTCCCCTGTCGTATCTGTGAGGCGGCCCTCCTGTGTTGATTACAGCGGCAACATTGTCCACGATTCCTTCTTCGAGAAATATGGTAACTACTATTGAATGAAAGTATTTTATTTTACGTATGGTCTTTATTGAAGTGCTTGGGAAGGATAATGGGCCGGGCATAAATTCACAGACTCTGCCAGTAGAAAATTACTTGCGTTAAGATGAGCATTCATTTTGTTTTTTGACGGAAACAAAAGGCAAGGAAAGTTGTCTGAGAAATTTTGGATGCACTTGTGCTATACGCATAACGGCTAGTGAGCGATTGGATGTCCCGCATGTGTTTTTCGAATCGTAATCCTGTAACGTTTGTGTTTATCAAACCACACTTTCAAGGGGTTGACCTGGGCACATGTTCATTCTGAGTATATATTTGTGTTTATGCGTACAGTTGCGAGATAGCGCCATCGTGTGTGTCTTCTCTACTGTCGTCCCGTTTCAAGCGCTACTTAACGATGGATGTCCCGTTTTTGCGTCCGGGTGGAAATGCCGGAAAAGCTAAAGAACGATTTGTAGGGCTCATTTATTGCAGGTGGTGTCCGAAAGAAGTGTCGACTGTAAATCTTTGTATATTTATTAAAATACTTTTTTGAGTTTTTCTGGCTTCAGTATCTGGTCTCGAAATGCCATTGACACAAAGTGCCATGTCAACAAAAATTATATCGCAGTGGCTCGACTGAGTGACGTTCGGTAGTTTCTAGCTATCTTACGGGTCTAACGCAAGTGCGACGCCAATAAAAACTCATAAAAAAGCTGGAGCTTTCTTCTATTCGATGTTGCAAATTTCTGACTGCGTTGTTTTAGGGCTCCAATGCTGTGTTTAGAAAGGTTTGCTATAATGTCTCCTGAATGGTTGAACAAGTTAACCGGGGAGAACCAGAAGTTTAACATTCCGGGTCGTTAAGTTAATGGGTAACTTTTAAGTGTTAACGCTAGTCAGCAACGCTACTTTATGTTTCGTAATCACCGAAAATTGTAAGCGACCGTTCATGGGTCCGCGCTATCAATTCCAGTCCGAGCCGCGGTTTTATAGCGAAGTTCGAGGCCTCTAGTTGGTCGTTCTTTTGACGCCGTGAGGGCGTTACATATACGCACGGAGTAGCATGTAGCCACGCAGCTGTATGCCTCAAAGGTGCAATGGCCTACGCCTTTTATGAATGATATGTCATTAAGCCTAGCGTTACGTGCCACGGTTTTACGACAGTGGAGACTTTTAGTACTCCGTATGCTCTGTTCGTTCCGTTCGGGCCGTGTTTACAGGAACCCGTCTGGGCACTTGCGCATTAGTTCCGGTAGAGTGGATTAGTTCCGCGGGCCACCGTTCGCCATGCCCGCGTATTCGTTACCGTGGGGGGTGTTCTCCTCGCCGTGCTCGCGCGCGCAGGCGCAGTCTTGTCCTGGTCAACACGGTACGAACGGAACTAACGGAGCATACGGAGTGATGAAACTCTCTATTAACAGACACCCGTAGCTTGCTGAATAAATAATTTAATATTGCTTCTATTGGCCAATGTTTTTGGAGATTCTAATAAAATTAGGCCTGTCATTACGCTTTCAGGTTTAACAACGACAACAGTCACCGCTACTTGGCGTGAAATAGTATAGTCCAACGTTGTCCGGGGATTAACCGGACAACAGGTCCCTCATTACGCTTCTAGGGCTAACATTGGTAACGGGTACCCGCAGCTTTACGTATAACGAGTTTGATGTTGCTTGTATTGCCCGACGTTTTGCGGAGGTATCTCTTACATTAGGCCCAACGTTACTCTTTGAGACCGAACTATACTGTCGTTAGGGTGAGCAAGTTGACGTAGACTGAGTTTGATGTTCCTTGTATTGGGCGACGTTTTAGAGCCGTTTTTATGGCATCAGATCTTACGTTACACTTGAATGCTTACGGTGTAAACAGGAACGGCTGGGAGAAAAGTTTGAATTCCACGCGAGCTGTGGCCCATATGCATCCCAGCGCCACCATACCAAATGCGCTTGCTGCGAGACACTAGCTCTGCGGCCTATTTCAAGTGAAGGTATCTTCGTTTGCTAGCATGATTACATACGCTCCGCGCAAACAGAATGACCGAGCTACAGATGGTATATCCTTCAGAAGTGGTTCCGGTGACCGGGAGAATTTTCGGTAACTGCAGCACGATTTGCTATATGTGGGCACATTACCACTATACTGTGGCTTTGATATTTTATTGTTATTTCTTCTTGTCTTCACTGTGTTTCATAAAAGGTCGAAATCTGTGACCCGAGCGCGCACCACCCCATTCCCTTTCCTGCTTCGAATTAAATGTATAGTGTGCTTGAGTTTCACGCAAGGAGTAACGAAACACGAACATTCCTGACGCCCCACTTCCCGCTAACCCTGGCGCTCGCTCCTAAGGGTAAAAAGAAGCGATACATGCGCACCCGGCAGACCAAAGAGAGTTGGTCAGTAATAAAGAGGCCAAAAAGAGGGCATTCGAGAAAGGGGGGAGTTAACTTTCAAAAGGTCGTTCGGTCGGCCGATGTCTATGATCCGATGAAACGACGACCCGCTGGCTAGTTGGCCGACGGCACATAGCCGACTACGGTCTACTCCAAGTAAACTCAAAATGTGCAATATGTATACTTTATTTACACCACGTATTCACAACACTCATGGCTCGTGATCGCAAACAAGAGATCGGGCAAGGCCCGCATCGAGCGGGAGCTCGCCGCTCTCCACCTCCCCTCTTAATCTCTGTCTAATCCTAAAAAAACATCAAACTCTTCGGCGTTACCACCAAAACTCCGCCCTCAAAAGAAACGTCACAATTTCAGGGTGAGGAAGGCTTATTGATTAAACCACACTAGGCCACTGATTGGCCACCATGACGAACAAAGCTAGGGGGGTTAAAAATAGTCACGTGGCCCACCTCTCTCACTCGCCTACAGAAAGTCAAAGGTATTCCGCAAAACACAAATATAACAGAAATGAAAACCAACCACTAATAGCAGACCTAACAACGGGAATCGGCTCTCGGGCGGCCCGCCTTAAAGTATTGTCATACCGTGCTCGTCTATATCTGGGCTCCGCGCCGCCAGAATTCCTTTCCTTTGTAGTCACGTGAAGCGCCTAACAGATCCTGGTCGCCTACCTATTGACGCATCGCAGCCGCCAAGTCGCCAGGCTCACACGAGTGACGAACTGAAACTGAAGATGTTGGGCGACCCAGCAACTTTGAGCAGTGCAACTCTCACAGACAGAACGTCTGGTGACCTCATGTTTAACCCAAGGTTTGACCCCTTGACCGACCTTCAGCTCCCATCCGCTTCGTGGATTCTCGTGACGGTAATCGCGGTCGTTTAAATGTCCACGGGCCCCCTCCGCCGGCTTCTCAAACGTACGCAAGGAAATCCTTTTTGGAAAGCTGACATCGCTTTCAGCTATTATGGAGTGACCGACGCGTTTCTATGCGTCGTCTCCGGGTGGACACAAAAGCGCGGCGAATAACAAAGCCTCCGTGGTTTCTCCTTACGCCTCTCGCGCCCAACTCAGCTCGGCCGGCGGGGAAACAAACACAATACAGGTAAACAAGCTAACCCCAGCGGAAGATATCCAGTTGCCGGGCGGTTTTAATTAGTAAGTGAGGAGCCCGAATTTAACAGGGGGTGGATAGTAAATCAACGCAAGAAGCCAAGTTCAAGTGGTAAGGAACACTGCAATGGAGCACACAGTAAAATACGTACTGAATAAAGTATCCAATTCAAGTTGACAAAATGAATGCAAATAGAATTACTTACAAGAAGCCAATAATACAACGGCGTTGGGAGAATTATAACTCACCGCCAAATCATGCGACACTCATTCAGGAGGCCAATGACCTTTGGTTGCTGACGGGACAAAATGCCTAAGTCAGAACACATCTATAGAAAATTAAAAGAGACATGAGGCACCCACAAAGCAGTGTAAAGGCAACCTATGTGTCTCCGTGCGCTGACGATCTAAAACTTCGTGAGTACTAGTTCGGGATCAGTGCATTCAAACATGCCTTTCTTTCAAGGGTCACGCATGAGTGAAAGAGCTTGCCCAGTGTCTCTACTCCATTCCGTTTTTTGTTAGAAATTCGCACAAATTAATTTTACAACTGCAGCTACGGTAAGATTTTGACACGTTCAATAGTTTCTGTTGCTTTAATTGGTGGCGCGTATAACCAGCACTTGGCCCTTTTAACAGCAGAGCGGTTAAGGTTTGGTTATGCCATCAATGAACCCCCCTCTCCCAAAAAAACCAAGAAAATGCCAAGCGCACGTGAGCGTGCGTCTCGTGATGTTCTTTGTAACATGGCACGCACTAACGCTTAAAGTGCGAGCGGCTCGGCTACTTATCTGTGTGGGCATCTTCTTCTTGGTTCTGGTTTTTCTGTGCAGCTTCGCTTTTGAAGAAGCTTCTTCGCCACTGAAACGTCTCCTGCTTGCGAAATTTGGCGGCGGCAGAACTCCCTCCGATGCTGTGGTGCGGGTTCGAGGGATGGGGCGACGAAAGATCTTGGCGCCAAAGAAACAGAAGCAGACGAAAACGTATACCAGGACCGAAGAATTAATGTTACATATATAGATATATATACACAGGTTAAATGGTTCTCAGTGACTTAGATGGGGCTCGTCGAGTTTAGGTTAGTGAGACGAAGACAACTCTGTTGTGACATCAGGCTTGCACCGCCCTGCAGGCTGGCTTGTATATCTTTGTTTTTTTCTTTTCTTTCTTCAGCCAAATTCTTAATTCCCGACGGTGCAAACAAACTTGCTCCTGTTCCAAGCATATAGCCTTCTGCCCGAAGCCTTTTTCATTAATATGCTCACATTTACTGTATTACGTTGCTCATTCCCCCTACAATAATGCACTGGGGCGAATGTAGGTACTTATATAAATATACAAAAAAAAGTAAACAAATCAATAAAAACTGCGTAATTTCACAAGAGGAGCAAGCCACTTGAAATGGTATGTTGCAATGACTACGGGACAAATGCATTCCCAGGTTGGTGTTTTAGTAGACAAATGGTACATTTGCCCAAAATCTCACTCGCTTTGTAACTGCGTTGCCGAATCAATGCGATCATGATTTATGTAGCAGAAGTTTATTCACCTAGTTCATTTAAAGGGATCGAATGTAGAACAGAATTTCTTGCATAGGCACGGTCACCCGAAGAAATGCTAAAATTATGTCACCGCACTTTTTCTCGTGCTTTTGCGTTCTTTAAAGGAGCCATGAAGAGAAAACACAAGTTTGGTTCATTCAAAAGATTGTCTCGTTAGAATCATACTGACACCACTTTTAACGTAAACTTCGCTCAAATAAGCTACATAATTAGGAAAAACGGGAATGGTCATGCGACCCACCAGCTCATTTCCCGCAACAGAACCTATGTCGTCACATGGGCTAAGCTCTGCGATTGGCGGAGGCTGGCAGAAGCAGACGCAAATTAGGTAGAACTTACAAACTAGACGAACGAGCGATTTGCGCGTAAATTTAGGGCACATTCTTTACAAAGCAATAAGAATGATGGGACAAACAGTGGAAGTTACGAAAGCACATGTAAACATAGAAGTACTGATGCGCTCTGCTGTTCGTACTGCGCACAGCATGCTCGGTTTCGCTGCACAGCACTACGGGGCTTGGGGTTGTCTCAGACGACACTGGCCGATTGACGCAAGCAACGGTGTCTTACGTGACCCCATTTGTCGAGCGAGCACTGTTTCAGGGAACGAATATTTTCTCCCAGAACAAAAACAAGCCAGGTTTAAATGCGGGCAAAAACAAACCAAACGCTTGCCACGGTATGGTAGCGCCATCTAGGTTACGGAACGTAAAGAAACGCGGGAACAAACCAACACCGCTATACAGAGTGGAGACAACCTTTTAACGGTCCCGTGCCGCCGCAATTGGGCCAACGGGCTCAACGCGTTATTCTTTTCGTTTCCGACGAGACCTAGCAACGCGAAACAGACAATATGATTCAAACTTCTTCAGTAAACCGCGTTGCGGCGATAATTTTCGCGCGGTTTTGACACAATGACTTGCTTCGGCGGCGAGCGAGCAACCGAAAATGGCGGCGCCAGCTTATACGTGTCTCTACCCTGTACGGCGGATGCGTGAATGAAGGTACTCTAGGCTGCGGAGCGGTCGGTTTCAGTGATGTCACTTGGGACCACGAAAACGCACGATTGAGCGGGAAAATCAAAATTTTAACCTAAATTGTTTATTTTCTCAGTGAATAAAGCACCGTTTGTATCCGGACAAGCGCTGGGGGCACTATAAAACACGAAATCTTTCGAATAAAACCAACTTGCATTTTCTCTTCATGGCTCCTTTAACACTGTATAAAATTTCAAATTCTACTGTAATAGGCTTGCTTCTTCAAATCTATGCTATCCATGGGGAATTTTACCATAACATTTCCAGGTAACATTTCGACGATATCTCGTTGGGCGTTCCATTGTTTCTTTACCGCGGACGTCACCATACCCTACCGGAGTCATGATTGCGCTTAAAAACGGTAGTAAAGGTAGTAACATTTGCAGCTATTAACCTGATACGTACTTACTATACAGTTCCTAACCTACTACATACTTCGTGTTCACCGTTGTTACCCGTAAATTAAAAGCAGAAGTTTAATAAAAAATTCTTGCATAAATGTATTTATTTTTCAGTGTTCTGTAAAATAAACTGCTTTGCATAATATTTTGCTATACCTGAATTACCTGCTCTACAATAAGCACCAAACACCGAAGAGTTTTTTGAGGAATGACAGCAAAACATCAAAGTTGAATTGCCGAACGCATTAGCTGTTTTTTTTGGCGTCGAGTTGAGCACCAATGGGTGAAGGAGCAGCAGCACCATAGCGCGAAGCTCAGCGGGAGGCGTATCCACGAAGCGGAATGTTCGACGGAACAAAGCATTGGTCAGTATACCTGCCACGGGTTTTTTCTATCACGTTACAGGCAACGGCAGGTTTGGAAGGACGTCGGATGCTGGACGCCGGACCGCAGCCTTTTCGCTCTATGGACTCTTTTAACTGCATTCATAATCATATAAATACTTCTGCTCGGCTGTCTCTCACGAGCTTCATGATGTACCTCTTACCTTAACATTGTGCGAACGTTCCTCCCCGTCTGGCGCTGTTCTTCTCAGTCGGTATGGCACCAGTCTGTGAAAGTTAGACACCGCTTTTCCGATTCTTTCTAACCACAGAAGACCACTCTTGCGGCCACAGAGGGTGTCTTGCGACTAGCGACGTCCATGACGAACCATTTTATCGAGTCGGCCTTAGTTGGCTTCCATATTTTTGTACTTATACTTTGACAAACAAGCGGCAGCAGTCGCCTCTGACTGAGTACCCAGTTATGACGTCTCCATGATGCTTTCGCCAAAGCTAGTTCACAATGTTGCTCACTTTTGTTTACGTGGCTTCATTTTTCACAACAGAATCTCTCACCAGCCCTGACGGTTCATAGTTGATGCTAAATCATTAGGCACATCATCCTTTCACGTGCTATTGATAGGCGGTAATTTGCTTTAATAAATGCAAGCAAACAACCGACTGCCTTAAAGAAACGGACTCGCTAAACGTTTTAATTGTACCCTCACAAACATGCCCCCTATGTATGTTTCACCATATTACAATGTCTGAGATGTAGCGTCATGATAACTCACAGATGCATTCAACTTATGATCTGCACGACCGCAGACGGTCGTTTTGAAATTATGGTCTTTTTGGAAATCGGACGCAGTGCAGTTAAACCTGGATGTAACAAACCTCTACTTAATGAATTCCAGAATTTAACGAAGTTTTTCAATCCCGCATTTCTAGCCACATTGAACCCCATGTATTTGCGACCTCTCTGTAACGAAGGCGCTGCGATAGTTGACCTCAATGTAACAAATTCGCTACTCTCATGAGCCATTGAATTTTGCACATTTTCTCAAAAATCGGCTGGAAAATGCACTAATTTAGCGAATTTCGCCCGCACCGCAAACTGGTGTGCATTTTCACGTGTGAGTGCAGTGTTGGTTAGGTGCTAGGCCCGCCTTTCGGCGTGTAGTCGCGCGCCTCCGCTTCCATGTGTGGTGTCGGTTCGTCGGTGACGAGTTCTGCTGCAACAAAACGAAAAGTTTTCTCTTTTTAAGACAAGCTCGCAATTTTAAATGCCGTCTCCACCGGCGAGGACGGCGAACGTCACCGCGTGGTAGAGTATCGCAACTAGCACCCTCTCAACAATTTTGAGGTAGCCAAAAGAGTCAAGTTCGCAAAAAAAGCCCTCCCTTTTCAGCGTCAGTTCGCTCCTTGAAACGCGTTAAGTTAGCCAAATAAAAGTATCAAAAGGCGAAAGTGATACTCATGCTACGCTTGAGCGCACAAGGGTAAGTGAACATACTTCTCTGGAGTGCCGAGTAGTGACTAAGTTCGTGGGCAAGCAGCAGGCGCAAATCACGTTGGTTTTCACAGTGAAATAAATCATTTAAGGGTGAGTTCACCATCACTTATGTGTAGCATCTTCTGTCTGTTTTTACCGGTTCTCCATAGGAGGCCTCTGGTGTCAGCTGGCTCTTGATATCCTGGTTGCCTAATACGTTCTATTTCATGTGGCAGTGCATGCTCAGGCTCCAGGTGGCTTATCGTTCAGACGAGTGTGCGTGCGCCCTCATTTCCTGGCATGTTTTCTTACCCACCTACCCAGATCACCTTGTAACCCCTATGATTTGTTGGGAGGACCTTGTTGAGTATATCTGCGGTATTTCTGCGTATTCGGTTTCAGAAAAGTTGTCGGCGTGTGGTCTGTGTGTCCGGCGCAGAATGGCAATAGTGCTCTATATCACGCGCGATTGCCCTTGTTTCCATATCGGCAGTTGTGTTGAGGTCCACTTCTGCGCCTCCTGTGATGAGGGCATGGCTTCGGTCTAAGACAACGGTGACCCCTGTCCCTTATCGGAGGCTGGCGTCCATGTAGTACAGTTCGGGTTGTGGTTGGGTCAAGTTGCTCTGCTTCAAGATGACCTTAATGCGAAGGGTTCGCCGTTCCTTGTTCCTCTCTGGATGCATATTACGTGGTAGAGGAACAGTGCACATTTACCCCGTATATTAGGCTCCACTTGTTCGAGCGTGCTTCCCTTATATTGGTTGGCGTCGTTGCTAGGTTGTGAAAGAAGCTTAGGCCCTGTACCGTGCTTCCCAGTCCTTGCAGCTGGTTGATTTTACGAACGTTAAATAGTCCCTCCGAAGAATCTGTCGTGCCGTGGTCTTCAGTGCCTTTGTTGAGATACATGTGGACACACCGAGTGGGATTTTATGGGCCTTTCTTCAAAAGCACCTATATGCATTTGATTTCAGATTTGTTGAGATTTTGGTACGGCAAATGATAAAGTATCCTTAAATTGATGAAAGCTGCATTAAGGCGAAGAACATCAGCTTCCCGGAAACCCCCGTGCTTGTTCGCAATACTTCGGAGCATGTGTATCGCCTTATTTTCATAATTTGCGGACTGTATGCTTTGCTTTTTCGTTGCTTTGTAGTGTTCATCCGAGCCCGAGGACTTTGATGTGCGAGCGCTGAAGTGTGTCCTTGCTTTGCATCTGCACCTACTGCATCTCCATCTGCACCTTCAGGTGGACGTGTTTGATCTTGTGTTTAGTCACCCCAACAAGCTCAGATTATTCAGAACAGGCGATGCCACCGCTACTGGCGCAGCGCTCCAACACTACGCCGATTGCTAAAGCGCTTCTTCGACTTGTGCTGGGGTTTGATATCACCGATGCGGTTCACTTGTGATAGTAGGTTCTTTATCATAAAAGAAGGGGTAATAGTATGGAACCCTGAGGCACGCCACGGTGGCGGCCTTCATTTGCATGCGATTTGAGTGGTCTCAGCATGAGTGTGGTCATCCAGTCACGCGCAAGGTACCGCTCATAGTTGTATATTTCTGGGCCGCAGTTTGTTTCTTGCAAGTTAGGTCGTGTTAGACATTTTCAAATAGAGCTGGTGGCGTTCATATATTCTGTGAATGAGTGATATTGTAGAGTGGTGTTACCTACTATACGAAAGCACGTGACCTCCAGCAGGGCCAGTAGTCTGGTACACAGGCGTGGAACATACATATCTTATGCGTGTGCAAATATTTGTCTAAAAGTTTTAGCCATATATATCGCAAACTCCTATGTAGATCTTGCTTTTTCAAAGGTTTTGGAAGTTAGCAGGTCGGTATTTGCAACTAGTAGAAATGACGGTGTACAATGCACTTAAAGGAAGTTTTGCAGCGGAGTGATTCTCTTATAGATGTAGAAAACATTCTTCCTTGTTTTTGGATAGCAAAATATTATGACATCTCCGTAAGCGCATTTTCTTTAAGCTTGTACTCGTACCTCCAACAGCCATGTGACCAACTGCAATGCGGATATCAATATTTGGGTATGGTGCATGCGATGCAGTAACACAATCGCCTGCGTTGTTCACATATATCTTTTATGACACGTGTCAAAATGACAATTTATCTCGGAACAAACGAAGCATATGAGGAACCAAACTTAGAAACAACCGAACGTTTGCCGCAACTTGTCATGGCTGCTGCGAAAAATTTATCGACGAATGCACCTGTTTCCTGCGTTTACGGATGCGGACCAGAGGGGCAAATTTACAGGGTGGGAAATACGTCGCGATTGTATATGTGTTACCTCCGATAACATTGATGGCAGCCAGGTATTTTTTTACTGCCTCATTTTTTGCAATCATTTATTTTCTACCACACCAATGTTTCTAGGGGCCACAGGAATAAGACTTTCGCACATGTGTAGCCAGTCACAGTTCGAAGTAAGCTCCAATTTTAGGATAATTTACACATGCACCCCCGCACCAAAACAAAAAGTATATATATCAACGTCATGACCAAAACCTACCCCGTCCGGGCACGTGGGGCCATGCACTTTTACAACAACCTCCCACTACGCTAAAGGTATTTGTGGGGTTTTTCTAGGGCGTATCACTGCCAGAACGAAGTGGTAATTGGCCAACGGCAGGGAAACATTCATTATATTGAGGAAAACCAATGGAACAAGCTGTTTGACAACCCAAAATTTATTGTTTCTGCTTCGACATCACCTGGGCCAAGTTCAAGTTGCGTCATTGCCACGTGCCGAAACTGAAAAAACTGGGGCTTATAAGCAGGAGTCAGCGGAACACCAGTATCGTCGCCTTGTTTATTGTGGAGTCCTTTGTTCTCCCCAAGAATCGAGTACCATGCGTTATTCGCACGCCCTCGGCCTCCTTCTCTTGGCAGTGGTTGCCACAGGAGCTTCCGCATGTAAGTTTGACGTAGACCGTTCCTTTTTTTCCAGCTACTTAGACCATACCTTTGCAATCTTTTGGACAAAATTTGCTACTCCGCACAACTTACTAGCCGCATCAATTCAAGCCTGATTAGGCATGTGGGAGATAACAATATTTTGGAACAGCCCACACAAAAGGATCGAGGGTTGTCCCGGGAGAATCGCCTGAATAATTACTACATCTCAAACCAATCGATGCACGTTATAAAACTTCAAACTTGCCCATTCGAAAGAAGGGCTTTGAGCCGGAAAGACATTGTCCAGGTGATGTTACCCTAGAATAAATTATTTTTTTACAGCCCAAATTATGGCCCATGGCCCGTCTCCCGAAATACATAGATAAGTGGCGTGCGCGATGCCCCGGGCACGAATTAAAAGAATTGGAAACATTGTGTGAAAAAAATTGCCATCATTGTTTTCTAAACATTTTGTCGCACAAACATCATCACCGGCATGATGTCATTGAAGCACACGCCGGCGATGAGGCCATGCTGCCGCCGCTGACGCCGCCTCGGTGTACGATGCACCCTCCAGCGTGCCTTAAAGGGGCACTGAAGTGATTTGCAAACATTGCGGGGTTACTAGCGCAAATTGTAGTGCGGAGTTCATTGGCCATATTTCGACCATTCTGAGCGCGTTTACGCGAATTTATTTAGTAGGAAACGCAATTCGAAATTGCTGTCTTCCTCTCTGCACACTCGTCTATTTTCTGTGGCATTTTCGTGCGACGTCTGGAGGAGATGACTTGACCATTGGCTGACGTACTCTGCGGCTCGCTGACCCTTCTGGCAGAGTGAGTCGGCCCCGCGTTTAGTCCGCCGGCCGCCGACGGGTCGTCGCAATTCGTTCGGTCAGTTAAAACGAAGCTACTACATGTTTGTGAATGGAAGGATGTGCCATTCTTTACTATGTTAGTTTGTACACTGTACTTTGCTCCAAGTCAAGGTCGCTACACACAAGCGCTGCACAAGCGAAGCTTCGCTGACTGGTACGCTAGTAGGAAAATCTAAGGCAACTTGAAGGCGGGAGAAGAGTCAGCGAAGTCAATATAGGTACGAAGGAAGTAAAATCAACTCATACTTTCACCGTAGAGCGTAATAATAGGGAGCAGGAAGTATTTTTTTTCGCTGGGAGAACAAGCACAGCCGTCAGCAGCACGACCACACACCTGCAAAAGCTTTTACGTCTAAGAAATGGAATTGTACATATTGTAAAATTTTGGGGAACGCTTACTGCACGAGCGCTATACAAGAAATAACCACCAAAGCTGCTTGCAATGCTAAAACTAAATAAAAGTGTAAACTCGTTATACTTTATATCCATACAATTACAACGCTGGCCGCGCTGGCTCGTGGCCGAGTGGTCTGGGCCGCTAGGCATATGATTTTGCAAGTCACGAGTTCAAATCGCCGAGGGCGCATAGTTTTTTTTTTCTTTTTGTAAGTGTACTTTTTTGTTTTCGGCCGATGTTTTGTAAACTGAGTTCACAATTTTTGGGCCGTAACGTTCACTGCTCCACGAACTTCACAGAACACGCGCAGGCTGACACTGACTTGCTAGCGAGTTCTCGTTGGCGTGCTGTTGCCATAAGCACCGACTGCTTGCTGGTGGTGGGCACTGGCCGGAATCAACAGACCCTTGGCCTGGTGCGAACACGCTTTTTACGATACAGGCATGAGTGAGGCAAGCTCCAAATATGGGGGAAACGCGCACGGGATTTGAGCGTCTGCGGGTACTCGGAGGGCGTTCATCTACTGCTCAGGCCTCGGCTAGAGATTGCTGCTATTCCATGCCGTCCTGGGAGGCTGATCTTAGGCATATTACGGCCGACAACGTGGCAGAAGCGCGGTACGACGATTACTGAGATATCGAGAATGCCTACCCAAAAATGCCATCGGATGGTAAGTGTGTTGTTTTACAGAACCGAAACCGCAACTTGTGTGAATGCTAACCCTGGACATCGTAAAATCAAGGTGCATCTACTCCTATAGTCGCAGCCTTTAGTTAGTGCGGCCGCCGCAAACCACGCATGGAAGTTTTAGATGCAAACATCTATTGCCCTCGGCTCCGTCATCCGTCGTCCGTCGTCTATCCATCCGCCGGCCCAGGAAGAGACCGGCAACACTGCCGCTCCAGGAGCCATTTAAGGGGAAGCGTGCTCGTCTCCTGCCGGCCCAGGAAGACACTGGCAACACTGTCGCTCCAGTATCCCATGGTCGGCGCTATGTCCCTCCCTTGTTGTGCCGCCGTCCACACCCCCACTGCGCATGCTCGGCTCATCTCGGGCCGGCCCAGGAAGACACCGGTAGCACTGTCGATCAAGGAGCCATTAAAGGGCAAGACACCACCGGGCGTTCAGCAAGCCGAGCATGCGCTGTGGGGGTGTGGACGGCGCAACAACGACAAGGGAGGGACATAGCCCCGTCGCATCTAATAAAATTACATCATCTTCCCGTAGGGGAAACCTGAGTAGTATGCGAAACAGCCATGGGCTCAACGCAATTTCCGATTTCGTAGTTCCAGTAAGTGAAAAGTGTGGTAGTTACCATAGAAACCAAAACTTGAATCGACCCCATGGCTGCTTTGCATACTACTCAGGGATCCCTTATGCGAAGATGGTGTAATTTTTAAATGCGAATGCATTTTTTAGTCGAGTGTTGTCGTGCTCCGTCGGCATGCGCCTGCATTCCTCCAGCGCGAACACACGTGAGCCCGCGCCTCGTAGTTCTGCCTTCGTCGTCGTCGTCGTCGTCGTAAATGCGAATGCATTTCTTAGTCGGGGGTTGTCGTGCTCCGTCGGCGTGCGCCCGCAGGTGTTATCTCTCCGCGCTCCTCCTCGCCCCTAGCAACAGCTGTGGCGCGCCTAGCAACCGGAGCAGGTGGTAGGTCGGGCGGGAGTAGCGGAGGGCAAGGGGAGAGGAGGAGCGCGCTCGGGCGTGTGAGGGCGCTCGCATCGCGGAGCTCGGGCGGAGTAGCGGAGAGTGAGTGGAGAGGAGGAGCGCGCTCGGGAGTGTGAGGGCGCTCGCATGGCGGAGCTCGGCGGGAGAGAGAGCTCGCGCGCGGGGCGGGCGTGTTGCGCGGGTCTATCTCTCCTCTCCGCGTACCCTCACTCCGCTCGCTGCGCTCGGAAAATGTATATAAATGCAGTGGAGCGCACGCCTCTCTCCGTTACTGCTTGCCGCAGCGCACTCATCGGTGCACCCAATGCATTCGCATTTCCGCACGATCCCCTTCGGGGAGGTGGGGGGAGTTTTTTTCTTCTTTCGCACTTTATAAAATAATTACCGACTTATCAACCGGATAAACGATGAAAAGTGTGTTAGTATGAGCCAGACTACGCAGTGCAAGCAAAACCGGGAGGTTGAAAAATTCACTTCAGTGTCTCTTTAATATATCACGCGTCTCGATCAATCGAGATCTTCCAACTCTAGCACTGCATTTCATTGATTTAGTGTGACGTTTAACGCCCCCCCGCTACACAGGCGATGAGGCGCGCCGTAGTGCAGGGCTCCGGATTAATTTTGACCTCCTGGAGCTCTTTAACATGCGCCGGAATCTCGAACTTACCGGCGTTTTCACTTTTCGCCTCAATCAGTAAAGTGGCCGCCACGGCCAGGAATCGAATCCGCGTCCTTGGACTCAGAAGCCCAACGTGACTAGTACTACAGCAGCTAACGTCTGTTTATCTTCAGAAGAACTACGGTGAGAGTACCTATGTTTACACTGATATCTCTATAACAACGTCTGGCTCTTGCGATGCTGTTGTTATACCACGAATATCTATGTCTCTTAGAATGAATTAATGATGGCAAATCTCATCACTTTAACGAATGCTGAAATTACCGCCATTCCTTGCGTCATTTGCACCATTGACAATGCTCAAGCGGAAAATGGGCGGTCTTCTGCTATTCATGTCCTGCGCTTCAATTGGTCTAGTAATCTGTAGAACTCTTGAACAGGTGCTGACCTAGGTCGGAATATTGCACATTCGTGCTGCCCAGGCGGGTCATGACATTGCCTTGCAGTGGCTTCCCAGGCACTGTCGGGGACAAAATTGCAGGGGCTGCCACCTGTTTGGCACGAAAACGAGCAGAGACCATGTCCAACGGACGCATCTAAGTCACACTGAACGTCACAAGGAAGGTCACGCTGTCCAAATGGACTTCCGAACAATTTAGAAGCGCACGTATACGGGCCCCTGACCGGTAACGTCAGTGTCCCCTTTCATTAACCTCGATTTTCGTCTTTGGTTTCGAGTCGCCGTCTTAAATTTCATCGGAATAGCAGCTATTGAGGCGTGTCAAGCCTTTTGACAGACAGAAGACCACTCCGTGCCTTCTATACTGGTTCCAACGTTTTTATTCGGAAAGAAGGCAGCTTTACTCAATTACGGGGAATCTAGACTATCGGCGGCTATTCTCGGAGAAAAAAATCCTGGCCTCCATCGACGCACAAGGCGTTAAAAGCGCTCATGCCCTTCTAAAAACGACGGACTTTCACAAAAAGACTGTATCATAGAAGGTGTGAACTCTAGGGGCGCTCACTGAACTGTTACATCTATAGAATGTATCACATTTATAACGCTGGGCACACCTCTCTACGTCAAGTCCTCAGCTCTACCCTTCATTTTTGACTTGTTCCCTTTTCGAATTTCCGTTTTTCTCACGTGTATACTGTCAAACAAAGCACAGCATGGTCAACGTTCTGGCCTTTTATTTACCTTTTACTCGCTGTTTTTCTACACGACCGTTTTCTGACCTCGGGGCAGCGATAATTCGGCATGATGCGGGAATAGAACAGCCATTCCCTGTCGTACGTTTTCAGTGCTTGTCCTGTGTTTTTTCCCTTCTTTTTCCCGTTATTTTTGCGCTGCGAAGACGAACTTGTACCAACTAGCCCAGATTTCTACGTTATTTCAGTAGTTTGCGCTTGTAATTAAAGCGGCGACGTTCTTGCGGGTATTCTGCACAAATTCCGGGGCTCCCAGCAGTACGTTTTTGTCTGTTTAAGGACTCGTGGAGTTGACATAACTGCATTTAGCTTCAAGGGGTGGATTGGCGGTTACTCTGGTTATTGCAGTGGCGGAACTTGTAGCCTCTGCCGCGGAGACCAAGAGAGGGCGCCGGCGTCCCTCCCTCCCGCCACCCCCCCCCCCCGCGCCAATCGCGTACACTCCCCGCTTGACAAGAAAGGTTACTATGTTTTTGAGCTTCTTCATTGCATGGTGGCATGAGCAAGCAGCGGTGCAACAAGTAGAACACAACTCGAAGGCATTTTCAAGCCTTAAGGGAGATCGCCGATAAAACTGGTTGATTTCTGTGTCATAGGAATCGGTAAAATACGAAAGTGAAGTGTGCAGCGAAATCTGCAGCTGAGCATGATTTGCGGGTCGGCGGCTATCTTGTGGGTGTGCTTGGTGAGCGACGTTCTGCTGGTGGGTCGCTTCGGCAAAGGTGAACTGGCGTCATTTCTGTGACGGATTTGACGTGAGTGAAATCTTGGTGTATCCCGGCGTAAGACACTTTTGTGTTGAAATATAAAACCCGAAAACAAACAACCCCAAGTATAACGTACTCTTTATACTAAAACTTGAGTAGCATTTCAGCTGGCGTACCCGCGAATTTTCCCGAGATTGTTTCGTGGGTATACCGTGGTTGCCAGACCAGGAATGCCCTACCCGCAAAAAAAGTGGCGGCAGGGGGTCGACAGTTTAAGACAACTTCGCATAATTTACAAAACCTTTTTGCTTCCCTGCAAGAAGACCCTGTGTGCAGGGGCGCACCCTTTACAGGCCGTTCGCTTCATTGAACTGACGTCATTTGCGTGACTGATATAGCGTCATTGAACTCTTTGTGGATCCGGGAATCAAACACTTTCGTGTTAAAAATTTGTTTCGTGAAAGTGTGCAACCCAATGTAACTGACACGGCTTGGAATCCGCCACCGTACGGATGGTGCGGTCGTTAAAATTTTTATTCGGACAGCAGGTTTTGTCTTTGTCTACTAGTAGGTACCAACATGGTTTTTTTCTTTCTCTACTCCGTGGCTTCTTGAAAAACTAGGCTGACACGAATTTTTTTCATGCTCTCCAGTGCTGTTTCTTGACGGGCTCGTTTTTCTTTTTCCCATTTAAAGAAATGTCGTCCAATCGTTGTGTTTCTATCTCCCCGCGGGACAGGTCATACTCTTGGCGTTCCCTAAAGTCTCGGTGTAGGTCATGATGTGTCACTACACACCGTCTACCTGCAACCCCCCTCTCTTTGAACTAAAATAACCTTATCTACAGTGGGCTTGCAGTTCGCAAACTGGCTCCTCTGAAAATACACTCCTGTAAGACCTAGTTACTCCCACCTCACCTCCCTTAAAATAACCTTCATCTTACAATTTGCTTCTCCCTCGCCGATCCTCTCTTTTTGAGGAGACGTAACTGCTACATCAGACCTGCCATCGAGGACTGTGGTTTTCCTGATGAAAATGAGTCTCTTGAAAAAAAGGTAAATTTGAAGAAAGCTGGATCTGTGGCAGCCTCCTTGTAAAATGTTCAGTGTGCTCTGTTTTCTCGTGAACACGAGTCTCGTCATTCTGTGCGCATGTGTTTCGCCCTTTGCTCTGTGTTCGTTGTGTTTGTGCACTATTAAGATAACGACAAGCCTCTTGTCGGTACTTAAGCAGAGCTTGCTGTGGGTACGTAGGCACAGATTTCCTCCCCGTGTGGCAACCTGTCTACCCATTTCCTCTTCCAAGACTCATTGCTAGCCTCCCTTGTTTGCAGACTTGTACGTGTGCGTATGACCTATGGAACCTCATCTGTCTGCCATCTGAGGCCATCATCCCTGTTTGTTTTGGAATAAAAACAGTCTATCGAACGCACCGGTCGACTGTAAGGCTGTCTTGTAGAGCTGTTCACGTTCCCCATGGAGATCTTTTAAGAAAATAAAGCGGACCTATAAAGTTATTTTAGCTACGTCTTGACACTAGCCTACTTATCGCTATTGGAATTTTTTATAGCTTTATGAGAACAGTTAAATGTTGCATGTCACCGGCTGGCAACGCCCCTACTATGTACCTGCTCGTTGCGGTCACGTGCTCGCGGCTCCTGGAACAAAGACTTGTACTGCCAGCGGTGGTGTTGCAAGCGGAGGACGCTTCTGTTTTCCCATTTACCTAAGAATGTACTTGACTGACACATGTGAAAACAGCAAATTGCACAAACTGATAAAATCAGCAATTGGTTATTTAAAACACCTCGATTACAAATGTGGTGAGCTAATTGAAAGGGAGCTGCTGTCAACCGGCGCACTGGCTTGGATGGTCGGCGAACAAACTTTTTGTGATTAATGCCCGTCGCAGTTAGTGCTGAAAATTTTCTGCATGGGCTAGTGCTCAAACTTTTTTACTAGGGGAGATGCGGGAAAGTGTGGAAAGTGTTTGGGAATAGGGCTTGCGTTTCTGATGCAAATCCGATGCGCCGACAACAGAGCTATGCGTAAATAACGATTGTTTAAGTCAAGATGTCCCGATAGGAAGTTAGAAGACGCTGGAGTTCTGCATGTTATGCCGGAACACCCACAACATCGGACGTCAACACTGGCGTAATTGGTTCGGTAGTTTCGGACAAGCGCATATTCAGTATAATGGTTTTGGAGAGGATCAACTGCGGCACGAGAAAGTAAGCAGTCTAATAAACCCAAAGAAAGCATTTTAATAAAGCAGACACAACGCTCATAGTGATACCTTGTGGTGCAGACGTGAAGGAGTAGAAGGTGCCTCGACTGGCACCTTCATGCTTATTGCAATGTTTTCTCTCGTTCGTCTTCGGAGTACCGGTACAGCATGTTCTTGACACACGGGAACCAGCGACGTTTGCGTTACCGAGTAAAAATTGCCCTGTTGACTGGCGTCGCTTAAGAGTGGTGGTTCCTCAAAGGAGGCTGTTCACTGTCGCGTGGAGAAACGCTGGTAGAGGGGTCACAGGGACACTTGGACTCGTGGCGCCAATTGTCGGTAGTTCAGCGCTCAGCAATTCGCGCACAACGGCTTGTATCAGATGCACAGCAGCAACGCAGGTGTCTAGTGTGTGTGTGGGAAGTACGAAGGAGCATTGGGCTCAAGTTGGGGGCGCACCATCATCATGACATTTTCCGAAGTTCTGGCCTGCGGATGGCTGGATAATACCTTCGCAGTACAAGGTCGCAGCTCTCTCTGGTCACGTCGGGCCAGTTGTAGGTCGGGCGAGGTGGTACAGCATACTTCTCCAAAAAAAGCGCAATATTGCAACACGGAAAAGGCGGTGGCACACGACAACGCTTTGTGCCGTTCTCCATTCTGCTGTCTCCATCGTAATCTGTTTTGTTTTGTTAAAGCCTCTTGTGTTCGGCGGCCTGCGGACCGACTGTGCGATGTTGTGGCTTTTTCTCTGCTCAAAGCAAAATTATTTGGCAATATTGGCGTCAATTTTATACATTTCGCAACATCAGGTGGCTGAAATCTTTGTCAGCTATGTATTGTAGTAGTGTACGGGAACGTGGAACACTGCGTTCAACGTTTTGCGGCAGGACTGAAGCGCTAACAAAAGACGAACACAGGAAATACTAGAAGAAATGCAATATCCTATCGGAATTGTTGCTTCTGTTTTTTTGAGCGCTTCAATCATGTCGCCAAGTTCTCACCAACTCGCCCAGCAGCAAGCTCTTCTTACGTTTCACGTTTTCCCCGTCCGACTTCTGGCGGTGACGTTTATGGCGAAGGGGTGGCTCTCTCTAAATACACAAAACTTGGACCTCAGCCTGGTTTTACCCCGGCAAGTAATCTCATTTTCGCTGCCCGCTAGTTTCTCGTGGACGCTCTGAAGGAGCCCTTTAGTTTATGCTTGCACTTGTCACAGCTAGTGAAGCTTCTCTTGAGCGTCTAAAACCACACCTTTTCCGTACTTCTAAGGTTGAAAATCACCACAGAGTGAGTATTGTATTTCGAAGGTTATGGTTGCTGAGGGGTTCGTGCATCCGGATCCTGGCCTCCATTTTCGTGTTATCCGTGCGACGCAGTGTCTGAAATTGTGCGGGTGGAACAGCATTATGGCCGGGCTGGTCGTGGCGAGAGTATTCGCTAGTTGCGCCTGGTAGCAATTGGTAGTGGTAGGAAGGAAGCTAAATGAGCAGGGCTTGGTGCCCAAATGCCAAGCTCCGTCGTCTCAGATCGTCCAGTCCTTGAAGAAAGATATACAGTCAGGTGCTTATGTCTCCAAAGGCACCTCCAAAGGCACGAAGTTATAAGGCGAGAATGCGGTAGGAATATTTATTCACAGTCATGGCAAGTCCGCGGCTGGCATAAACAGTTTAGTGTGATGATGAAGGTATTGATGATTATGATAATGACCTTGATGGCATCATAAGTGATCCCGTAGCAATAAAGCCTCGTCCTCCTTTACCTTACCCCTTCCCACCCGAATGAACTCCGGGCTCCTCTTCACACCCCCATAATTCCCCATAAATACTTTTCTCAGCGGTACCAGAAGAGGAGTTTAAGAAGAGATCATCACTGCAACTGTGTACATTTATATACCATTGCTGATAATATGCACCCTTCGCCCTCTCTGCAGCTGCTTCCGCCTGCGTCGATGTTACTCTGAACAACATACTGGGCATCGGAGAGGTACGTTCTTCTTACTCATTGTTTTGTGCGTTTCTACTGCTTTTGAACAGTTGTTTATTATAATTGTCCCTGTAGGGCACGTTCCCAAGTGTCTACAACCGACAGCAAAACCGCCAGTGATTAAAAGCTATACCTTTTACTCCTAAAATAATTCTTAATTTTCAGACTGCGTATGTTCATGGTTCCTAAATAAAAATGACCTTCTACTTATTGTAAACAGAATACCCCATCAATTACATGGAACTACCCACGGACAGTTTAGCGTACATACACAAAGCGCTCAAAGACTGCTTTCAGATCATGAAGCATATGTTCTCATAAAAGCCTACCTGCAAGGCAGTTGTAGCATTTTTTGGCGATTTGTGGTTCATACCTAGACTTATGGCTATTCATTTCAGTGTCTTGGAAACCAGCTGGACTACTGCACATCAATGGTGAGCCTTAGGAAGACTGCTTACGTTGTCAATGCTAATTGACTTCTTCAATTACATGCTAGTAGCGCGACTTGAAGTTGAATTTTATTGAGTGAATCTGTAGAAGCCTTTGCTAGAATCTCATATAACTGTATTAAAGGTGCTACGGGGATGCTCTATGAAGGAAGGTATTGCTAGAAAAGCGTTATGTTTCAGGTGATTGTTATTATCAGTCACAATCAAGCAGTGTGTCTGAAAAACTGTAATATGGCGTGTGTTGAGCGGATGCGGTCTCCATGGCTACAAAAATACGGCCGACGGCTGCTGCTTCGTGTAGAGAATGTTCAAACAGCGGAGGTTGTAATAAACAACCTATCTGGAAAGCCGCTGCGCATGACTTAGCACCACCGCATTCTTTTTTGTTTCTGCCATGTATAATTTCGTCATCGTGGCAGGTAACTCGTGGGTATGAGTTGCGCTTCTGGCATCATAAGCCCAGCATAATTTTACCACTTCTGTGGGTATTTTAAGACCGGGACGTTTAAAGTCTCCGAAGTAGTTATGGTAATATTGAAACGTTGATAATCATAAATTATGTAATTTTGCTACTGAAAGTATGTGCCATTATAATCGTACAGCTGGGACCACAACCAATCGGAGCCAGCTCCGTACTGCTACCGACTCTTAAAACAGCTGTCATACTGTAGCTTTAAATAATTATAGAAAGACAATTCTAAACGCCTGCAAATGCTTCGCCATATACTGACCGATCTTCGTGCCGGCAAATGGTGTCTCAACAGCCCAAAATTGAATCACAAATTTGTTGTTTCCTGGATACGGCCTCATGGGCTAATCGTTTTCACCCTGCTGTGATCTCTGGTAACACGTAGGTCCACCCTGCAAAATAACACTTTTACCCGTGTCCCTTTTAATGGAATCCTAGTGATCTTCTTAGCAACACTCGGTAAGAATCACAATTTGAAAAGGCAAAAAATGTGAACTGAACAATAAATAGCGCTACCAAAGACTAAGACTAAAAAGGACGCGCACGTACAGAGAGCTAGTTTTAACCGCTGGTCTATTGGGAAGAACACATATTTGGCCATGAGGTCTGCATACGGCATAAACAACGAGACATGATAAGCAATCATCGTTTTTTATTGCTCTCTTTTAGCAAAGTATCTTCTCCAGTTAGCAGTCTATTTGTATGTACCGTAGTTACGCTTTTTCGCGTTTTTACGTTCTGTCTTTGTATCTTCAAGTACCTTTGAGGGGATTAAATTATAGTTGAAAGATAACGCTAGGCTGAATCTGAAGATAGCCAGCAGATGCCACCACAAACTCTTTGGCGAATCACTGCAGCGCACTTCGACAGCGTTCACATTGAGTGTAAGTGGTTTAATTTTTGTAGCGCGAGAGGTTGAGCAGTTTCGCGTGGACCTGAAGGGCTGTGCTGCGCAAGCGCGAGGAGCATTGGATTGGATTGGATTTGGATTTGAATAAATTGAATTGTATTCGATTGGACGGGTATGGAAATCTAATCCAATTGGAGTACGGGTGTGTAGACAATTGGGTCTGCACATTCGCCGGTGTGCGCATTCCAGAGGAGTGACGTCATAGCCGCGGCAGACGCACTGGTGCCGGCGCGTGCCCAGCTTGGCGCCTGCGGTACGCAGTAGCCAAGTCTGACGCTGCGCCGGAGCCGCTTGATAGCTGTTTTGCGTGGTTCCTGGAGAGCCATGCTGCGCATGTGCGAGGAGCAGTGACTGGACTGGACTGGACTGAATGGGATTGGACTGGATTCCTGAACCTTAGCTCACGCTACGTATATCCTGGCATTGCCGAGCTAAGCCACTATTAATTTTTTGAAAATTTGCGCTGGCTGTCCTGACATCGCGGAAATGCGTCCGGGTGGTCCGTCCAACCTTTTAGCTCCATGGGTAGGGGTTTTTTTACGCATTTCTTGGAAGTGGTTGTGTTTTCCCGCGTCGTATTGTTGAGTACTGCCGCGAAATATTCTGAGTCGCGCACGCGACTCATACCTAAAAAAGAGAAAAACTGCCTCCGATGAACATTTGTTGACATGTGGGACTAATCAATACGGTTACCTAACCTTATTTTTGCATTTACTTTCTCCTTTTGTTAACAGACCCCTTCTACCGGAACCGTTACTGGCGTGACCAATGTTTTTAGAGTAAGTCGCCTGACGTTGCTACTTCTTTTAATAAAAGTAGAAGTAATACTATAAGTAGGATCAATGTTAACCAAATAGCAGCAAAAATGCTGAAGCCTGCTTGCGCTATGAACGGAATGATGAAACTTTTTCGCAGAATCTTGGTCGTCCGCGTAAGATACACATAGGGTTTACGTTACCGTTCAACAGAAAAATCCCCGCAGTACAAACATGTAAGGCAGGCGTTTTTCTGTCATAGGAATGTGTCATAGTAGCTAGAAGCGACACAAAAATATTTCCGACAACTATTCTGAACTCTGTAGTTAAACTTCACCTATAAGTGCAAATAATACCAATGCGTAGATAAAGACACAGTCTTCTTGACATTTCTTCAGCTCTAATCGTCATCATCAACACCTTCGTGATGATGATCATCATCATGAGCCTTTTTACTTTAAGTGTAAGCATTTTTCGGTATCTGCATTTACACCACATTTAATTCTGCTCTCACCGAGCAGGAAGCCTGAGACAAGGGCTAGAGGAAAGTTATAATTTCATGTGTTTAGATTACTGTTAGAGTCCGTCGTATTCAGAAACGTATCACTGAGCACTTTGTTTTGTCGCAGATGACAGACAGTTTACGCTGGCGTAGCTATTTCAATTGTGCGAACTGGAATATTTGGTAAGGACGGTGAAAAAAACGATGCAAAAATCGAGAGGGGTTATGCATGGCTTTGGAATGCCTAGAGCCAATAGCGCCACACGGTATTCCTAGCACGGCGTGGCTTCCAGCAGGTCAAGACGGGCGTCATTCTGGAAACTGCAAGCGCGTAACCGTAATCCGGAGCTAACTTCCGCCGCATGTGAGAGGAAGTTCTGAATAAAAATAAAATTTAAAAAATCCCGAAGGAAGCGCAGGACATTCACAGAATCGAGTACAAATTTGGTAACGTAAAACAACTGCGGCAGATGCGGAACAAGACCCGTGAGTGAACCTAAATTTGCGCAGTGTACGTGTCGCAAAACTGACTATTACAGCCTCTAGCGTACGCTATAGCAAATTTCTAACTTAGCTACTAGTGACACGGCAATGGTGCAATCGGGGTGTGCATCAGGGGGCAAAAAAACTACGTCGCGGAAGCTAAACTGCGTGAGCCCGCCCGCCTGTTGAAGCCGGTTATATTTCAAGGTAAGCCGATAGGAACGCACGCCGCAACGCAAGCAATGAAAATCAGCTTTGCTGGCAGCGCGACGAGGTTTTAATGTAGCCGGTTTGGGGAGATGGGAATACTAGTCACAGTCGCAACGCAAGAAAGGTGCCAAGAAACAGGCATTCGCCAGTTCTTTTGGGTTAAGCTCACCAGAGTACCTTTGAGGCTGAGGAACAGTGCGTAGACTTCAGCCTCACGCGGGCTAGGGAAAAGGCCGTTTTGAGACTTTGTAGGATATGATTGCTGGCTAGTTGGTTCCTGACGTACGGAGGAATAAGTTTGCGCAAATGACGAGGACGACGAGAAGAAAGGACAGGAGGACAAGTTGGAAGTTATGCTCGTCTTGTCCTGTCTTCGCTTCGTCCTCGTCTTTTGCGCAAACTTATTCCTTCGTACGCCGTTTCAAGAACCTGTTCACGCACATTCTTCAAAATCAAGATAGCACGGGAAGAGATACGAGTTTTGAAAATGCAGCCCAAAATCTTGCTTTTCCGCCTATAGTCTCGGCGCCGCACCATTGACGTACACTAGCCCTTACAAAGCAACTTGGTCCGTTAACTACTACTTTTAGTCAACAGAGCCTGCCGATGTTTTTTTGCCCTATTCGCTAATGACCCCGAAGTGCGTGCAACACGGAGGGATTCCGGGGAGCAAGCTCAGTCAAACCGAAAAGCCAGAAAATGTTATTTCTTTCGTTCTTATGTTTCTTGCGAGGTTAGGGCTACGAACTTGCGAAACAAACATTGATATACGCTACTACAGTTGATTCCCGGTAATACCAAATGCACGGGAACCGCAGGACACTCCGAAAACGCCGAACTTCCAAATGAAACAGAAGCACAAGAACAGCACTGTTATTGGCCTGCAACACGTCTTTCTTCTTAAATTCATTCAGAATCTCAACTTTAGTCGCTACGTCGAGCGTACGAACGGGTTGTCATGATATTTGAGATGGACAGCTGAAATACAAAGTTGAAGCGCCCACTACACGAACTGCCTAAAAGGCATTATGCGAAACAAGGAACGGTGAGGATTTCAAAATAGAGAGTTGACAAAAGTCCTTTCACAAAAAGTGTGAAAGGGAAGTTATGCATACACTGCCGAGATTGCAAGGGAAATGCAGAAAAGTGCACTGCGAAATTAACCAATGCCAAGTCATTAAGCGTCATTGTGACCACATGACAAGAAAAATCGTGGAGACGGCGGAAATAGCAATGCTGGGCGAAGAATGCGACAGCCTGCTTTCTATAGTCCCTCCACCAAGGAACTTGGTTATTTACAGGAACGTGACGACGTTAACGCCGTTTAGTCACTGGAACTACTGTAGCATTTAGTTAATTCGGCCCCCTCTAACTGAGAAATCCGGATAATCCATCATTCCCACACCCTCCCTACAAAAGTGTACATAGCCCTATGGCAACCAACATTCGCTAATTCGACGCGGAATTGCACGTGCACTGGTTAATTCGGACTGGAGACAAGTCAACGACGGCATAACTGAAACGACTTTTCGGAGCACCCATCGTCACGGATGTTCCGCACTGGGAAGAAAATTCACATTTCAAGGTTAAACAATTCCCTGTTTTTAGCACTTTTCCCCCTCAAGTTTGTGCAGAATTCTCCGCAAATTTCCCTGCATTCTCCCTTTGCAGATGCTTACGTGGATTTCTGATACGTTTTGGGCCTTAGCGCCACGTATGTCTACTTTACGTAGCGTTCCGGACGCAGACGCCGTTCAGAGTATCAGAGTTACAGCGTGAACTAATTCCTACTACATCTGCCGCTCAGCAACATTTGACTATGCATTTCACTTTTTGTACTAAAACGTAGGCTTTCTTTGTAAGCTGAAGCTCTAAGTTAAAACTGCTCATAGGAAAAAGAATTAGGAATTGTTAGGTGATTGCGGTAACTTTAGTTCAGCATCGGGACTGCTGGAGCAATCTCTTGTAGCAGCACGAGGATTTGGGCGCACCCGAAATAACGTTCATGCGAACCGGCTTCAGCCTTTCAGCCGCCACCGTTTCGCACTTTGCTACCTCTTTCTCCTGTAGTATTCTTGCCTCTACGCTCCCTCCTGTTTTACGAACTGTATTAGAGGCTGTCTTGGATAGATTCCGTTTTTCCGTTCTGACTAAAATTGTAGCCGAAAATTCCCCGACACCGGGCAAATTCCACGCACAGAACATCACTTTCCATCGTTACTGTCTCAACCACCTTCACGCGAGTTTAGAGCAACAGAGAGCAGCGACCGATTTTGCCGTAGCGGAGGGCCATCCGCCGCCATCGCTCGCCATCCATAGGCAGCAACGACGCGCTTTTGAGGTTTATCGCGGAGGCAAAGGAAGACTTCTATTTTTTTATTCAAGGCAACAGCTGTTCTAGAAACAGTTGAGCCATGAGAGTGTCCTCTAGAGGTGGCGCCAGCTGGTTTCCTATGTTCTCCGTGGAAGTTAACTTGGGTTGGTGCGGCTGCACACGCGGTCATGCGTGCTGCGAGTAACCACCGCCAGGGTCGCTTACCTCCAGCAAAGCAGACGAAGAGGAGTTGGGTATGATCTTCCGGACAATACGCTTGCGCTAGATAGATGGTCGGATGCCCACCGACTAGTCGTTTCCGATCAGTTCAGCAGGATTTGTTGGTGGACTATTTGGTGTATTGATACTAGATAAGCCTTGAGGATTGTGCAGAAAGACGACCCATATTTGCCCACACAAACAAACACACAAAAAAAACAAGCGTCACGAACTCATTCTCAAAGTAAAGGTATGGAATAAAAGAACTGAAAATGCGCGCTTTTGTTATTTATTCGATAATTCGACATTCGTATATTTCGGACATTTATTTAACTCACCTGACAATCGAATTAACGACATTTTACTGTACAGCTAGCCATCTCAAAGAACCAAACACTTGCATAGTGTGGTGGGGAGGGGATGGCATCTTGTGTTTCTCAGCAAAGCTGCATTGCTCGGCCCCCCAATGATTTCACATCCGTGGGCAAAATGCCAAGGCGCTAAGGCCAAAGGCGCCGACCGCATGCGTCAGCCTAATCAGGCATACAGCATAGAGATCAGAACTCGCTTAACGAAACCACAAAACAAGCATCGAAACCGCATTATGGATGATAGGGCGCCTGCTAACAATAGGACCCCCCTATCCCCCCTCCGCCATGCGTTTCTGGAAAAGTTTATGCTTGCAGATAATTCTTGAAGGCTAGGCTGGAATAGTGTCACTAATTAGAGCAGGTCGTGCCTAAGACGACGAGCTGATGCATGGAGAGAATAGCTTATCTCTAAGAGAATACCTTATCTCCACTCAAATACCAGTAGATAAGGTATTTGAGTACCGCCACTGAGGCACGCAAGTCAGCGACGGCGGCCATTTTGGCGTTTATCAGTGTTGCGAGATTGCCGCATCTATGGCTTCGCCATAAACTTCGACCGGGTCGTTTGTTAACAACACTACCGAGTGATTCAGCAAAATGGCATATTTGGACGCACTTCTGCTGCTGAAATGCTGTTGCACGCGTTATCTTTTATTCGCATTCGAAACGACATCTGTCGCGCGCATTCGCAGAGAAGGGAAGACCAGCTAAGCCTACCAGAGTTGGTCGGCTAAAAAGCATAAACAACCAAACGGCGGCGCCAATGAACCGTCTCAGTGTAAACAAATGTCACCTAATGGGAACTGACCAATGATCATGTCAGCGGCACAGAACAATATAGGAGAAAAGAGTGCCGATACTCTGTGCCCCTACCTAGTGACACTAGCCGAACACAAGCGACAAGCCCGCCAAGACTACGGGAAATATTGAATAGCCTCCTCCATCCCCGTTTGTAGTGGTATGCTGGACATCCACATTTGTAGGTTGCGACGGCGACCGATTTTTTTGTGTGCCACGGGATTTAGTTCATTTGCTACCGCGTTGGATGATTTCGGCGTGTGTTAATGCGCGTTTAACAATATGACGTGTTTCTGATATAAAAGTTAGGTTGTACAGCGCTCATCGTCGGTTGCTCAGCTTTAGTCCTTGTTTTTATTGCGATGCAGTATTAGAATTAACGCGAAAGACGTTTAATTCAGGACGCTGAGGGCTTCATCTGGGTATCTACGGGAGACGACTGCACGGTTTTCAGATCGAAAGAATTTCGTTATTGTGAGGTTCAAAGTAAATGTGGAAAGTGTGCTTTTACTGAAGCTCGCGCAACGTCGACATGGGCGTCGAGTACAACTGATGATTACTAGAGCCGCTTCCGCCTATTTTGGTTGGCAATAGGCAGTTTTAGCTTCACGTTCGTAGGTTGTTCACGTACGCAAACGTACGGTAGTGTAGATTGAAACCCAGTTTAGTTATACGCGCGCTGCGCACACCGCGCGTAAGGTTCCTGGGTGCATGTGCTCTCCTCTCATTGTGGATGGAGGTACATAGATAAATAGATACGCGAAACAACCAATTGCAGAGCTGTGGAGTAATTGTAGAAGTTATCCTACACATGTAACAACAAAACACTCCTGTGAGCTTCCTTTTCAACGCCCGCTTTATGGGTCAACCCGCAGTGTGTCCTGACGGGGGTCGTTGCCAACGGTTCTCCTCAAGGGACTGCCAATGCACTGGGGCCTCTCCTTCAAATAATTGCAAATCGCCTGCTGGGTGAGTAGGCTTTCAGCTGTGTCGGTGATGTTAATTTATTACGGTTAGACAGAAACGCCAGACGAAATATCAAATATCTTACTTCCGAAATTTCTTTCGCAATGCACAAAAATGCGAAAATCAATTAAAATACTGCTTTTTCTCTTCAAGAATGCGAGGCACAACTTGAAGATTTTACAAAACAGGAGGTGCAGAGCTGTAACTAGTTGACAGGAAATAACGTTTGCTTGAAGTATTTTTCTGGAAGAGAGATCAAACGCTACTTACTTGATTTTGAAACAGCATGGCATCAGGGAAAATTGATTTACGAGAAGAAAAAAGTGATACTATAAAGGGCAATATTTGAGTTTTCGAGATTATCAAAACAATTGACGTAATAATGTTACGTGGCGAATGAATGGGAGCATAATCGTGGTGGGGTGCGAGAAATTAAAAGTACACGATGTCGTAAGCATAGTAAACGTCGCGCAAACAATGAAGAGAACGATATTAAAATATTTCTTTTGAAATTAAATATACGTAAGCATGCACGCACTGAATCATTTCTTCTAAAATTGTTTAATCTTTCACAAGCAAGCGTAGTCCTTCAAAGTATATCCGTAGGTTTTTTTTTCGGAAGCGATATGACGTCAGCAAAGGCATCAGGGTACAGAAAGAAGTCCGGACTGCATTGTTTAGCATGAATTTTGCGCGAGGTGATTCTCATGTGCTGTACGTATGCAGGTGGAGTAACCCTTCCTGGGAACCTGACGCTGTCGGCGAATTCCAATTTTTTCAACACGGCAAGCACTTGCGGCGCTCCCATTACCGTTCGGCTTCCTGGAGCTGGAGGAATGACTTCCGTAATACATTTACAAATATTTTAGATTTAGACACAATAAGTAATGTCCGCCGAGGACTCTGTTCACATATTTGAACAACCTTCTCACCAAGTAAATGTGTTTTCTAAGTTTCAATATATGCGTAACCAAATCCGGCTGTCGACAAAGAAAGTATTGACTTCAAGCATTATGAGGAAGAAACTTAAAGAAAACTGCATACGGGGTTTGTTGATTGTTGGCAACAGCATTTTCTGTGAGCAAAGCTTCTGCAGTACTTATATCGTGTGCAAGATGCCAATGCAAAACAGTGCCAGTCAGATTAACAGTTACAGGAATATCCAGATAATGATGCTGAAGATTGCATACAAGATTGGCCGAGAAAAGTGATGCTGAAGTTTGCATGGCAGACTGGCCGCACAATGCACAGACCCGTAATGTCGACGTCTGCATGACAGATTTGCCGCAAAATCAGCAAACGCGGTCATTGTGAGGCAATATAGACCGCCACCGCGGACATCGCTTTCACAAATCCTAGATATTTCACTTGCAGTCTAGGACAACAAAAGCAAGCAGAATACATGTACTAAAAGAACATTTCAAAAGTCATGCTTGCATTTTCTTACAGGAAATCTGTGTAGCAGTCCTAAGTTGCAGGATTAAAGCCGCTGGGGTTCGATAAAAGCCTTACCCAATTTTTGAATAGTGCCTTAAACAATGCGAGCAAAAGTGTATAAAACTGTGGCGAAATAATTGCTCAGACTACTGGAAACTAAGTAGTAGTTGTAGTACGAAACATTATTGAGCCATAAAGCAGGAGTGGTTCCCTAGTCCAGGAATCCAAGTGATGAGCGCGAGACCGATGCCCTAGTTGCCAGTAGTTGCTGGACGTTCAGGTGGTCGCATGTAAACAGGTTCTCCCAGAGCTCATGAAGGGAGAGGAGGCGAGGAAAGAGTGGGAGGTCGGAGTTATGCGCGCAGTCTAATAAAATGTGGACTAGTATGCCAGGCTTAGAGCAAAAAATGCATTGGGAGGGAAACTGAGTGGGAAACATGGGGGGTAAGGGAATTGGATGGACGAAGGTATTTCTTTGGATGCGACGAATAGTCGTTTCTTCTGATTTAGACAGCTTGGAGTGAAGTTGAGGGAATTGTTGTCTGTAGAGTAGTTAGCACGGTGTAATGTCCTGAAATGTAACCAATGGCGTGGACTCCGTTTACTTTTCTGGGACCTGGGAGGAGAGTGCGCAAAATTATCGCCTGTAAATGTACAGTGGGCTGGTTTCCAGGTGAGGGCGACGTTTCTGTGAAGCTGATGTTGCGAGAGGAGGCGGAAAGTTGGTGGGGACACCCTCCCTGCCAAGATGCTCCGACAATCAGCTTGGAAGTAGTGTCAGAATGGGAACACCGGTCTGGTAATCCTAGTTGCTCGAGCAAGAGTAAAAAGGCATGCGGCGTTATGTTCGTAAGGAAGAATTACCGTGGCCCACTTAACGGTTTTTGTTGTTGCCAAATGTTCTTGCACTACCCATTTCATTTTGAAAGCAAGTATAATACTACGCGTGGGCAACCAGGGCATTCAGACTACTTGGGCCACAAGTCTGCATTTTTTGACACTCAAAAGACGGCAGCGATGTCACCTCTATAAGCACGTATGTGCAACTATCGTCGCCACCACCTCTGCTAGTCAAGCACGGGCTCATGAGTTGGGGGTAAAATACAACCAATGCGCTCAGAGTATATCCACAATAGAACAGTACAGTCTCATTATATTAAACTCGAATGGGACCATAAAATTGTTCGAATTAAGCGGAGTTCGAATTAGCGGGAGGGCGCTAGAATGAATGGAAATCTCGCCACACAGTGCGGGCAGAGCACAAAGAAGCCACCTCTGGACTGGTTATCGCGAATTAAACGCTACTATACGTTTGTGGCACGTGAGTTTGTAAATAATGTTTCGTAAATAATAAAGGCCTGCACCGGAGCACTGGCGCCGGAGCGCGGCGCCCTCTCTGGAAGCGAAATAAGCTGATGCAGGAGCGTAGCACGCGCACCACGCTGTTGTTCTTGTTTCGTTATTTTACCTCTCTAGTTAATTTGGTTTGGTTTCGAGTTGCAACACATTGTAATCACTCTGAGCGGGCTTCTTCTGCGAGGAGCGGTGGAAACCAGGCGATCATAATTCGGAATAACCGTTGTGGGTACCGACGTGTTCGAATTATCGGGAGTTCTCCCCCGTTGAAGTATACAGGGATGAACCGGAACAAGGGCGTGAATTCGAATGAACCGGAAATTCAAAATAGCCAAGTTTGAATTCATCAGCTTTTACTGTATTAGCATAGGTGAAAGGGCATTTGAACCAAATATTTTCTTGGGGCAGAAATAGGTGGGGTACCACTGTGCTATCCGGACATTCGAACACATTAATCAAAAATGCTCCAGTGAGGAGAGTGTTGCGCAATAGTGCACATGGTCCAGAAGTTATAAAATAACACGCGCCCTAATAGCGAAAACAAATCAAACATATCCTTCCCAAATGATGGCGAGTTTAATCATTTTTCCCGCAAGTTGAGAATTACCTGCCGAAAACAATAGCGACACAGTATTGATGATTGCCAGAGGGAAGAAGAATCTCTTGTGCCTTGCTTCAATTGATGCTGTAACCTTGGCTTTTCTCACAACCAAGGTAACCTGGATTTCTCCTCGCCTTTTTTCCAACAGTGCTATGGCGACGCTGCTCAAGCCTGCACAGCTGGATCACCCGCCACCGTGAGTATGCATACCCCCGTCTATGGAATTAGGGTGCGCTGCCAGTAGAGTTTTACCCGCCATTATCGGGGCCGAGAAGTTGAGGTGCGCTATAATATTTGTCTTAACATTTCGTTGTATTTGGATCGCACAAGTTTGGTAGATGCTAAACTTAATAGCGTTTCTATTCAGTTTATTGACAAAAAACTTCCAAACAGTCTAACTGTTGTAAACTGCAAAGCTACATTATGTAAACAGCTGTATGTTTTGTTTATCGGGTTGTTACCTCTTACTTTCTCTTGTTTTCATTTGTGTACTCTGTGCTGTGTGGTCCTTGGTTTTCTATACATGTAATTCAATGCAATGTAGAAGCACAAAAGTTTCATTTCCTTTCCAAGATGCGTGCCTTGCTACAAATGTCGCTCCTTTTTTGAGGGCACGAAGCATTCGGTGTATTATACTAGATGACGGATGACGAATAACCCCTTTCACTCGTAAATCGAACATTTCCGGCACCTCCTTCGCTTGCTGTAACCTATCTGTAACAGTTAAACCAACACAACAAATTTTGACCATTTCTGAATTTCAAGGTGTTTTGTTAAAATTAGTTCTTGTTTAGTGAAAGCTGAATTTCCGCAAAGACGGCCCTGCGAAAGGCGTATCTGTTATTTTTTCAGACAACTGCTGTTATCTCCGTCATCAACAACGTTGCCGTAAGTTTCACATTTTTGTCTGTTTCCGCACATGCGCAAGGGGCTAGATGGGCTGCTACTGCTGTGAGAAATTGTGGGATGTCATCGGAAGCCACAGCTCCCGTCTTTATTGGGCTCCATTCGTAGAAAGCTACTCACATTCACCTGTGGGCTGATCGCAGATGAGTTCTAAAAACTGTTATGTGGCACACATAAAAATCTTAAATGTGCTCTGGTTGTAGCAGGCTGTGATTCACTGTTCTTTCGACGTACGATTAGTTTGCGACGCAGGCGTGGACGACAGACGCGTAGCCTGCCCATGGAACGTACAACAAGGAACACATTTGAAGACCAGGGTAACACACTCGCACAACATTTTCCACACCTGCTCAGTTCTGTACCCTACATGAAGGCTTTCATGCTATACGAAATAGGTGCAGAAAGGGAGCCCTAACGTGACAATAACGAGTCAAAATCTGCTTACAACTCTGAATTTAAAATTCTTGAGTTAAGCGGTGCCCTGAGCACATGTAAGCCTTAAGCTCAGGGTGCAGACAACATTACATCCACGATGATACCACGACCAAACGCAAACACACTTGAAACACTCCTCCACCTATACAACTAAATACGGCTTTCCGGGTGCCTTCCAAGGTCTTGCAGAAAGGAGATATAGTAATAGCTTTTCTTACAGAGGGAAATAACCCAAAATCATTAGCACATTATCGTCCTGTTGCCTGGAGAATCCGCCTGTGCAAGCTGTTCGAGAAGGTGGTAAATAGGAGACGTCTACTTTCTACAGTATAATGGCATTCTACTACAGCTTCCAGGCAGTCTTCAGGTTGGGGCGATGCAGGAACGACCACTTCTTGGCTCTTGAAGCGTACATTAAGAATGCCTTCGTCCATAAGAAGTTTTGCGTAACCGGGTTTTTTGACTTCGAGAAGGCTAATGACACCGCTTTGCGATACAGGATCCTTAGCCTGATGTCATTCGCTGTTTCTGGCACATGTTGAGCCTCCTTTTCAGTTACAGGTCGGAAAGAGCATTCCGCGTCATAGCTGGGTCAGCACTGTCAAAAGTTCAGGCGCAGAAAAATGGCGTGCATCAATGCAGAGTCTTGAGTTGCACGTTGTAAGTGGGCAATTTTCTCGTCGCCTAAATGCTAGTACAGCCATTACTTACGAGGACAAATAATACGGTAAAAAACATGCTTACCTATTTCTATTCACGCCTTCTAAGATATAGCAACCAAAATTACGAAGCTCAACAGACAATGACTGGAATACCCCTATCTAATGTGCCGCAGGTAGGATTGGAATCATGATTGCCAGCGCCCGAAAAGCAGTATGTGCTTCAGACTGACCAAAATTCAAACGTTCATAATAATGAAGATGAGCCCTTCCTTTAAAAGCGCCTAACTTTGCTTTTAGGCTCCCTCCTACACACACATGAATGTATCAAGAAAAAAGCGGAATTAGTGTGCGGAACTGCACACTGCCAAACTTGAGCAGAACACAAGAACTGAACGCTACCTTTTGACGTCTATTAGCAAATACACTCTGATGTAACAAAATAATTTCTTGTTCCAACGAGAAGCAGTTGTGGCTTGTTATTTCTCGTGCTGTGTAGCGAAACTTTATCAGTGGGTGTGTCCGTTAAAATGTAAGCTGTTTAGAAGATCTCTACTGGTTAGTGGCAGATTCTGCGTAGGAAAATTGTAATGTTATGTAGCTGTCAATGCCCGAACGGGGAGATAGAAAATAAAAAGTAGTTACCTTGCTCTTTTATGCCCATAAAACTGCTCCTGGTGCAGCAAAAATATGCATTGATGTTTAAACACCCTTTCTATCTTGTTGCCGGATTTAAATTGCAGTGCATGTTGAACAACCTGAACACGGCCCAACTGACCACTGTAGTGTCGGGTGTTGCCTGCCAGCTTCAAACTGCTCTGAAGGGCGTTGCTACAAATAGTGGTGACCTGGCGACTGTGGTCAACGGCATCCTCAGCGTTATGCAGCCCCTGTTCATGACCTGTGAGTACCGGACTGCAAATGGGACAGGTCACATTTTTCATGAGCGGCCAGAACGTTTTGCTTGTTTTTAATTCTTTATTCAACATATACCTGCAGCGCCCGAAGGCGTTATAGCAGGGGGGTTACAGGTTCGAAAAAAACAAGTTTTTATTCACAGCAGACACTTGTACATTTGAGAGCCGATTCCACTCATGTATCGTTTTGACAAAAAATGAATTTGCAAACATTCCAGTCCTGGGACGGTATTCCCTCAGTTTAAAGGAATGATCGATTCGATTTGACAAATAATATGGCATCTGTAAATACATGTCCTTGTTGATTCCAGTTTTATGAATAAATATTAAATATAAAAGTTTTAATCACAATTTTCTTCTACGTGATGAAAGCAGCTCCCAATTCAATTCTTGTTTCATAGCGGTACAGCTTTCCCGCCATTGATACCGTCCCAGGACGAACCTTGCCACCCTGTTTTGTATTTTTTATCTTATCACTGAGAGATACCTGCGCCTGCTTCCTTTAATTCAACCATGAGTTCAAGTGTACGTGATCAAGCTGTTTTGAAACGGCCATCAACTTTCTTAACCGAAAAAGAGCCCTACTGGCGCTGGGAATGAGCTTTTACGAAGCAAATACTCTGCGTGACTGCTTTCTGTACTTTGGAGACTATCTGCAGAGGTTGCAAGCTGTGCTAATATTGCTAACAACACCAAGTGGTTCGCTGTAAAGAAACATATGCACTGCACCACGTTTCTAATATTTTTTAAGAGTTGTGTTAGCACATTATAAAACTCTGACAATTACTCGCCCACAATAAAAGCTTCATAGCTGCCAGCATCAAAGCTAAAACACTTTGGGTCGGCTAATATTTTTTGTGTTTTCTGCGTATAGCTTCCGTTGCGGTTATTACAACACTGAAAACACTTCAGAAAAAAGAAACAGATGACGAAGAGGCAACAAACACAGAATATGCCCTCTCGGTTTTACCTTTATCAGGGCTGAAACCATTTGTTGGTACGGACTCTACTGGAGCTGCAGCTTGGGAAATACGTGCAGATTGATACTTAATACGTTCAGTTTGGTAAGCAGACCCTGTAGCATTGGCGAACGGTGATGCAGTTTAACAGAAGCCTAGCTCTTTTTCAGCATCTTCGCGAGGTGCTTTCTTGCATGAAGATCAGTTGAGTTACAAGACAAGATCTGCCTGGCCTCAAGTTAGATGAAAACCAAAGATAAACAGGGCGCATTCCTTCAATTGCGAAGACGGTGGTAAGATGGTATCACTGCAAGGATGAAATCTCGGCCATTCGATAGGAAATTATACGTAGTACAGAGTAAAAAATATATTTACATGGTATCTTACTGCTCATAGTGGCTTTGCAGCCATTATTAGTGCTTAGGCAGGACAGTCTGTTACATCCGCAACTCAAAGCCATAAATGAGCAGCTTAAAAATGACATCGGCCTTTTCTGTCTTCGCAATCCAAACAACTTTCCCGAAGAAAGCTCCGCACAGCCTTTGTGAAATTGATCAATGAATGGGAGTATGAAATTGTTTGCTGACTCATAGAACCAGCCAGTCTGTCTCATTTTGGTGAGAACTCGCTTTCAAATGGTACTCATTCCGCCTTTTGCCATATCACGTAGGAAGTGATTGCGAACCATGTTTGAAGTAAGTCTTTTAACACCTGCAAGTTAGCTGATCAACAGCGACGGTGCTATTTATAATCGAAAACTTCATCGCAACGGCTCTGTTCGTCCCGGAAACACTGTCAATTACCGAGTGCAGTTGAAATGCTTTTCGCTGATAGATATTATGCCTGAAACCGAAACTTGATTTACCTAAATTTTCCGCCGGGTCATTACCGTAATACCTCTAAAGGGGTTAACACGCCAAGCTTTAAATATAAGAAAACTGCCGTTGCATCTTTGATTTTAACATTTCTTCTCAAGATGAAATGTACAAGCTTTATGTGAGATTGCACAGCGCAGGATCTACAACTGATTTTAGATACGTGCGCGAGCATGTTGAAACTATTTTCTTTATGTTTCTTTAAAGGAAGTATTTGGCAAAGGCTATTGGCGCATGATATTGAATATTTTAAGGTGTTGCGACACCTATGTTATTCGTAATTAGTTCTCTACTCTTTCAGGCAAAACATCCGGCTAGATGGACTCGCTGGTGCACTACCTGCTGCGGAAGATTAATGGTGTCGGGCTACGGAATAATATGCGCACGCTTCTGAATAAGTTCTTTGCAAAATAAAAAACAGCATTGTAAACTGGTTTTGTGTCTCTACAAAATATTTCACCTGCCCTAGATAACAAATCAAATTACGTCTCGTCGATGGCGATTTCCGTGATGTACCTTTGGAATCTGCAGTACATAGTGAAACCTTACATTCAACAAAGTAGGTTGATGTTTTCCCCAATATTCTGCGGACATTCGAGCATTAGTTTGAGTAGGCTCATCAACATCACTTATGGTGGGTTAAAAGCTTAAGTAGCCTTGAAATATTACGTTTTTTTATATAATAATGAATGAAAAACACTAGCCTTTCCGCATGCATAGCCTTTGAAAACCAGAGTTCGCTATGCAAAACTACCGGTCACTGCAATAGCCTTCTATGGGCACACAGGCAAAAGTAACCATATTTACGAATGAAATGAATGATTATTGTGATTATTGTACGAAAAATGTTGTCCTATTATGCCTGCACGAATCGTAGAAGACGGAGTAATTGTGAGCTCATAGAATGTTTCCCTAAAAAGCAAAAAATATCTTCGAAAGTATTTTTCCAGGCGGCGATCGCGCGGCAAACCTTTACAACCAAAAACAAGCAACATCCCTAAGGTAAATTCTTGTTGCCCCTGGGGCATGTCATACTTCCGGATATATGGGTACGCAGTGGTTGACGAAAACAATTCTCGCAAACCGACAACAGTTCCGTATTTGACATTGTAATGCTCAGTGGAGCAACCCTGTTGGCTTGAAATTTTATTATGTAGGATATTTTGCCCTGCAGCCATGAATTTCGCGGATGTGAAACGAATACGGCGGTTCAGCTTCCCCGTTGCCAACGAGCCGGCTTGACTAGCGGCGGTGCATTTGGAAGGAGGCCTAGGGGTCGCCGGTTTAGACACCTCAGTGTTGTTAGGCCGGAAGCACAAATATTGTCCAAACAAGCACGCGTGGCCGTAGTCTTTTTATACTGAAAAAAGGAGCAGAAAAAGGCACAAAAAGAACAAGGTGATGGTGACACTCTCGTGAAGAAATGTCAAGCTACATGAGTGTGGAGGTCGTCTGCAACTGCGGATCAAACTCGCAATCAGTCGCACATACCCGCGAAAGTGTACTCGATAACGCCTTGTAAATCGGTGACCCCACTCAATCATTTAAGTGATTTGAT